>NC_050513.1:21486161-21517161 GCF_002922805.2 Oryzias melastigma
TTTCTCAATATATGGAGAACAATATATTTACAGTATATTCCATATATGAAAGCAACATTTATCATCCATCTTCTTGGCCGCTTCTTCCCTTTCGGGGTCACGGGGGTGCCGGAGCCTATCCCGGCTACTGAAGGGCGAAGGCGGGGTACACCCTGGACAGGTCGCCAGTCTGTCGCAGGGCCTCAATCACACACACATCCACTCTCACAGACACACCTAGGGGCAATTTTAGAGTCACCAATTAACCTATGAAGCATGTTTTTGGACGGTGGGAGGAAGCCGGAGTCCCCGGTGAAAACCCACGCATGCACGGGGAGAACATGCAAACTCCACACAGAAAGGTCCCAGCTGGGATTTGAACCAGGGCCTTCTCGCTGTGAGGCGAGAGTGCTAACCACTGCACCACTGTTCAGCCCGAACATTTATCAGTATATTGAAATATATTGAAATACTCCAACTATACTGCTCACAAAAATTAAAGGAGCTCTTTAAAGAAACACATCAGATCCATCAGATCTCAATATGAAGTATCTATACCAGGGGTCACCAACACGTCGCCCGCGGGCGCCACATAAGTCGCCCGCAGGCCTCTTCTAAAAATAGCACAAGTCACTTGTGAGCTGCTCGAAATCTTAATTTTATTGTGATGCAATTTTTTTAAATCACACCTGCCTTTATAAAGAATTAAAAATTAAAACATCTTAAAATTAGATGTTCATTATTTCTGAAGCCAAAAAGTGGGATCGGCCTATCCCACTTTTTCTTTTAAATCGTTTTCTCCTTAACGAGATAATCAATCGTCGCATTTCCATTAACTCTGAAATTTCGCAAATTGGAATTTGGATAATAAATTCTCCTAATGGAAACACCACAGTTTTGAAAAAACTGGCATTTTTCGAAAAAAAAAAGTTTTTGCGCTTAAAGAAGGTGGTATTTGGGGCGTATCGATAGATATTTTTCGCAAAACTGTAACGGAAACACTTTTTTCAAAATAAATCCGCTTCTCGGTATGAAGTGTCTGATCTGAGCTCCACATCCGGCGCACCTAGAGGTCCCGCAGCGTCAAAGCGCGTCAAAGCGCTTCAGAAACTGCGGGTCATAGAATTGCGAAGCTCCTCCTCCTTTCCTCATCACTTCATCTGCAGACGCACTTTTGCAGCTTGGAGCCTGAAGTCTCATGAGCGCGAGCGCCGTGACAGAAACTTGAATTTATGCTGTGGTGTTTTCAAACAGAAAAAAAAGTCCAGATGCTTATTTGCTGCTTTTTCTTTTAACCGCTGATCAGACTTCTCTCTCTTCTGAGTCGAGCTGCGCTGCACGCGCTCCAGACAGAGCTGTGACGTCACCCACATGCTCCCTTTTAGTGAATGAAAAAAAAAATACTTGTTGCCGTTCATCGCCGTGTTTTTAATGACTTATCGCGTGAGTTGGTTTGTGATTAATCGCAAAATTATGATTTAATGCAAACAATGTCATTTCTAAACTGTGTTTTTTCGAAATTCCTAGAATTTCCATAAAGTTTTGCGCAGATGGCACATGTGTTTTAATGATTTATTGCATGAGTTGGTTTGTGTTTTAGCGAATTATTATGAAACCGTATCATTCTGACACTGTTTTTTAAAAAATCCTAGAATTTGGTTCAAGTTTAATGTGTAATGGAAACAGAACCCAGAGCTGCTGAGTGTTTCTGCATGGTGCGTTCCCTGAGCCCCGGATATCGGCAGTAAAACGAACCAGTTTGTCAGAGATAACATAGAGCAGTGGCAATGATCCGTATATAATCGATTGAATAAATAGTGTCGACGTTTTCTCTGAAAAATTGATCTGTTTTGCTGCGGATTGTATAAAAATGACAAAGTTTGTAGCGGACTGAGTTGGGCCGAGTAACTGGGTTCACTTACGTATGTCCAGAGGTCAGTGAACGCACCATGCGCAGATTCTTGTCTGCTGTGGGATCTGTCAATCAACCTGTTCCGAGGTTTAAGGAAAATAAAGGGACGGGTGCATGAGACTGAATTAAAAACGTTCGAGGAGTGTAGATCCACTAATAATAGAATTAATTAACAATAATTAATTAATTAATAATTAATTAATACTAGTTATAATTTTGTTAAAAACATTTCATTTGGTCATTACCTCAAAATGTGACAAGATCTGTTGAGATTAATAAAGTTCTGAATATTGATATCCGTTTCCTAGCTTGTTGTCACTATTGATAATTATGCTAAGAAATCAGTGTCTTTACATAGAGAAGTATCATTATTCATTATTAGTAATTTAGAACTAAAGGCAAACTAAGTAAATTTATTATTTCAAACCGGTAGCCCTTTGCATGATTCAGTACCCATGAAGTAGCCCGCAGTTTCAAAAAGGTTGGTGACCCCTGATCTATACAATCCGTGGATATTCAAATAATGACAGGGCAGTGTCTTTGGAACAAAAAGATGCCAGGTCTTTTAATGTAAATAAAAGTTTTCAGCCTACAGAGGCTCAATTGTGTAGACACCATAAAATCAGAGTGAAATGAAGATGTGGCAGGCTAGTCCATTTTTTCCAAAACTTCATTTCTGCAACTCAAAATGCTTTCCAGTATCTTGTGTGGCCCCCACCAGCTTGTATGCATGCTTGACAACGTGGCGGCATGCTCCTAATGAGACGACGGATGGTGTCTTGTGGCATTTCCTCCCAGATCTGTGTGAGGGCATCCCTGAGCTGTTGTACAGTCTGAGGAGCAACCTGGCGGCGCCTAATGGACCCAAACATAATGTCCCAGAGATGTTCTATTGGGTTTAAGTCAGGGGATGGTGAAGGCCATTCAATTGTTTCAATTCCTTCATCCTCCAGGTACTGCCTGCATACTCTTGACACGTGAGGCCGGGCATTGTCGTGCATTAGGAGGAAACCAGGACCTACTGCACCAGCGTAGGGTCTGACAATGGGTTCAAGGATTTCATCTGGATACCTTATGGCAGTCAGAGCACCATTTCCTAGGCAGTAGAGGTCTGTGCGTCCCTCCATGGATATGCCTCCCCAGACCATCACTGACCCACCACCAAACCTGTCATGTTGAACCACGTTGCAGGCAGCATAACGTTCTCCTTGTCTTCTCCAGACTCTTTCACGTCTATCACAGGTGCTCAGGGTGAACCTGCTCTCGTCTGTGAAAAGTACAGGGCGCCAGTGGCGGACTTGCCAATTCTGGTGTTCTTGAGCAAATGCCAGTGGAGCTCCACGGTCCTGGGCAGTGAGCACAGGGCCCACTACAGGACGTGGGGCCCTCAGGCCACCTTCATGAAGTCTGTTCCTGATTGTTTGGGTAGAGACATTCACACCAGTGGCCCTCTGGAGGTCATTCTGTAGGGCACGAGCAGTGCTCAGCCTGTTCCACCTTGCTCAAAGGAGCAGGTATGGGTCTTGCTGAGGAGTTGAGGACCTTCTACGGCCCTGTCCAGCTCTCCCAGAATAACCACCAGTCTCCTGAAATCTCCTCCATGTTCTGGAGATTGTGCTGGGAGACACATTAAACCTTCTTGCTGCAGCACGTGTGGATGTGCCATCCTGGAGAAGTTGGACAACCTGTGCAACTTCTGTAGGGTTAAGGAATCTCCTCATACTGCCAGTAGAGATAATTATCAAGCCAAAATCAGCACGAGTGGAAAACCAGCCAAAAAAGATCAAGAGGGAGAAACTTGAAATGACCTCCACATGTAACACCAGTCCTGTTTGGAGGGTTTTCTAATTGTTGCCACTGAAGTGCACCTGTTGTTAATTCATGAACACCAATACAGCTGAAATTGATTAACGAGGCCCTCAGCTGATTAACCAACCAGGAAATGATCAGACAGGTTTAATCCAATTCATGACAGGCCCAATAAAAAAAGTGTTCCTTTAATTTTTGTGAGCAGTATATTACCGTTATACTCTATATACTGAAATATGCTACATAATATATTGTTCTATATACTGAAAAATGCTACATATCTATATCTACATCTATATCTATATATCTATATATATATATATATATATATATATATATATATATATATATATATATATATATATATATATATATATATATATATATATAAATATAGATATAGATATTGACAAACAGGTTGACCATCCATATAGTGCAATATATTCAAAAACATATGGGTAATGACTGACGTATTGAGATATATTTCTTAATATATTGGAAATATATTTAAATATATTTATAATATATTTTTAGTATATTGCAACATAGTTTTGTTTTGTAAGGGTAGCAGCAGACAACAAAGTTAATCTCACGTTCCGATCTTCCCTCACTCATGAACTAGACCCCAAGATACTGAAACTCCTCCATCTGGATGATGGAGGAGTTTCCCTGGTTGAGAAGTTCCATGGCCTCAGTGGCAGTGCTGACCCTTCAGACTCACCCTCAAAGTGCCACAATGCATGCTGGAGCTCTAGGCTGGATGACGCCAACAAACCAGAGGTTTCTTTTTTTTGTTTTTGTGTTTTTTTATTGGAGTTTTTCCTTACCGAGGGTTTTAGGGCAGGGATTCCCATTTTACCTTAATCTGTTTACTTTAAATCAAATCAACCTTTATTTGTAAAGAGCTTTTCATTCCCAGAGGGAGCTCAAAGCTGTGTGAGTGTAGTTTAACAACCAGCAATTATTTATATTTTATGACTGACTTTTATGTTTTTGTACAACTTGCAGTTTGAACCCCAATGAGACAACTCTATTGTGATATTAGGATATACAAATAGAATTGAATCAAAACAATCCCATTAGACATATTAACATCCTTTCATGTAGGAAACAGGGCTGGGCACAAAGTTCCACTCCGATCATTTTTAAAAAAAATCTATTTTTAAAGAATTTTCAATGGTCTTTTAATTATGATTATGACGTTTTTAGCCCAAATCCAAAAACCTATTTTAGTTTCTGCAGAGTAGCAGGAGTACATTAGAAATTCACCTCTGAGTTGTGGGCGGAGCTGTTGCCGCAAAAGTGAGGCTGCCCTCATTTCCCATCAGCTCTCTGTTTACATTCTCTCCTGCCAGCTTACAGTCCTCAGAACCCCAAGCTAACAAAAGTGGTGCAACAAAAACGACCAGCTGTACAGCTTTGATCCAGATTCCAGTTCAGACGAGGAAAACAAAGATGTACATGGATCTATTTGTCTGTAGGTGGATGTATGAGACTGGAGCGGAGCAGAGAGCTTGTAGCCTGCCGGCTGTAGTTTGTACATAACGAGCTTTTTTAAACTGCATTTTTTAATCTGCTTGTGATTCACAGTGATGTGAATAAATGAGTACTAAGAAACACAGTTTTAATCTTAATTTTCTTTTCATATGTCCTCCATTGTGTGGAGTTTGCATGTTCTCCCCGTGCATGCGTGGGTTTTCACCGGGGACTCCGGCTTCCTCCCACTGTCCAAAAACAGGCTTCATAGGTTAATTGGTGACTCTAAATTGCCCCTAGGTGTGAATGTGAGAGTGAATGTGTGTGATTGAGGCCCTGAGACAGACTGGCGACCTGTCCAGGGTGAACCCCGCCTTCACCCATCAGTAGCCGAGATAGGCTCCGGCACCCCCGTGACCCCAAAGGGAAGGAGCGGACAAGAAGATGAATGAATGTCCTCCATCGTGAAAAAACTGCCACAAGAACATTTTAACAACAACATTTTCATTGAATTGGGTCTTTGACACGGATCTTTTCACTGTGGCAGCTGAGCCGTTGTCATTCATTTATAGCAGGAATGATTGGATGAGTTTTTCAGCTAAGTTAAAAAAACAGCTACGTTTGCTTTAGCTCCCATTATAATACAGCACCTGTGCTCCTCAGTCATGGCTGTAGCTGTGGTGCTGTTATCAGCATCCCCCTTCCTCTGGTTTCCTTTAGTATGTGTATTTCATTATGCAGTGCTTCATATTTTTCCTTGCTAGATCACAGTCTGAACCTGACTGTTCTCACTAATATACTGTTTTTATGAAGAATTTAACCAGACAATAAATACTTGAAGCTTCTTGCTTTAAGGCCGTAGCTGTGAGAGCATTGTGCATTACTGCCTGTTCTGCAGGACTTTGAAGGTCTACAGAACATCAGGCCCACACAGAGAAGGCATGAGGACAGGAGCCTGAGCCAGACAGCCTGTGGGGCGTGCACGTGAAAGGTCACTGAAATACAAAGCTGTTAGAGAACACTTCCACTTAATTGTATAAGTTGCTTTTTGATGCAGAAGCCTGCAGTAATAACATAAACTGCTGTGTTGATTAAAAGATTGACCTTTAGGGTTACAAAAGGTCAACAGGCTTCACCAAAAGACTTGACGTCCCACTATCCGACCGAAATATCAAACACAGGCTTTACCCCAAATTCAGGCCTTTTCTAAATGATGACCACATGATATAATCCCCATTTTCTCAACAGAAAAGAAAACATTTACATTTTTCATGAATAAATAACTGGTCAAAACAACTGGAATGACATCACAAATAAGTTGTTCTCCAGCTGTTTAAAAAGTATTATAAAAAACAAACATGAGAGTTCAAAACCAATTTAAAATGAACTTATGACTCAAAACCAGAATGATGCAACCGTCTGTGAGCAGATGTGATCATTTGAAGGAAGTTACAGCCAATCTGCTAGAAACTTCAGGAATCCTCAGATTTTGTCTGAAAACATTAAAGATCAGCTTGTTTCAAAATACATTAAATTTGATCTACTGCTCACACCTTAACAGCAATGTAGAAGAACACATTTTATATCGTTACTTTTTCTGGCTTTACAGTAAAGTCCTTAAGATCATGTTGTGACTGTGACTGAGTGTGAATGGGTGTGTGTTTGAGGCCCTGCGATAGACTGACCACCTGTCCAGGTGTATCCTGCCTTTGCTCATCAGTTAGGCTCCAGCATCCACATGACTCCGAAAGGGACAAATGGTTAAAAAGATGGATGAATGAATATTTAAGTTTACTGTCACCGCCACCACCATAAATGTCAGAGTCACATGAGCATGACATCAGCTATCAAACACTGTAAACTAAACAAGTGGACATGACCACAGATGAAGACCTGACAGAACAGGATCTGAAGTGGGACGTTAGAACGAGATTGAAGCCGTCTGCAGTTGTCACGGATGACTTTAAGTTGCTCCTCCGGTTTTTGGAGTTCTTCTGTCTGTTTATCTGTCAGTGTCTGGATTGTTTATTTTAATGATTATTTAATCTGAAGACTTAATTTGTTGTTTACCTGTCCTTTCTTCACTAATGTGGGAATGTCAAACCCATCCCTCATCAGTCATTACCTTCCACAGCATGGAGCCATCTTGGTTTTTACGTCTTCCAGACCAAGACTCACAATGTTTAGCTATTTTTGGGTTGAGTCAGTTTTCATTTCCTTCCTGAGCATCTATTGTTTGATACAAGGTCGTGCACAAGATTTTAGAGGGGCAGGGCCTCAAAGTCGAAAAAGAGCAACTAAAACACAATTTTATGTCCTTTAAACAATATGGAAATTAAGTAAAATGTTTAAATCAAGTATCAATAGATAACCACTCAGCTGTATGACCTGTGTGGTGAGAGTAATACAGTTATCATTTGTAAACGAATCATTTTCAACATGAATTCACTCACTTTATCATAAACCTAAAAGACATAAAACATTAAAACCCTGGAGGTTTTTTATTTTTTAAATCAACATGACCAAGTTTCATACAAATTGTAATATTTTAAGAACAGATATCCTACATCTTTTATCCCCACATGCTGAAATTATGAACAATATTGAATGTTATCCTCATAATGTTGCTGTGAGGATTTTAGTTTGGTGTTTCAATGGTGTTTCTGGTCACATTCTGTCTCCTGTCAGTCACCTCAGGTTCATGTTAATCATCCACAGTGGTTTTCATTTTTAGTAATTGTCCTCAATGTATAAAAGTTTTCGTTTTTTTAGTTCTACATTGTCAGGTCATCTGGTTTTCCCCTTTTTAAATATTTCTCCATGGGTTTTTGTCCTGCTTTAGATTATTTATTACATCTTTACATTTCTGCCACCAAGCCCTGTTTGCTGTACTTGGGTCCTACTTCTCCTGGTTTTGTGTGACGCTTGTTCTATATTCACCGCCAGATAAACTCTCCTTTGTATTTTATCCTTAAATGTAAGCTTTTGTTGTGATTGGAAAGATTTTCATAGAAAATATTGTGAAACTGAATGATACTGAATTTAAAGGAGGTAATTTGAATCAGAACAAATGACATTAACAGATTCATCTAGTTTCACAGCTGTAGTGAGGAACCTGTGAACTCACCATTAATAACTCTACTGTTCTTTTATTTTGAAAATTACCTTGGTGTTTTATTTTGTACCTAGCACCCAATTTCCTGTCCCCCATACGATCTGTTTGTGTGCTGATGCTCACTTAATTTGGCCTTTTTCCTCTGGTGAGGTTTTTTTTTAAATTAAATCTTAAGACTTTGACTTGTTTCTGTGCCTCCTTCCATCTGGGTCCTTGCCGACCCGCCTGTGACAGTTTCTCTTCTTGTCCCTCACTCTCTCTCTGGCAGCTCCGAGTCCGAGCGGAGCCACAAAGACAGAGGCAGCAGCTCACAAGAAAATGGTATGATAGAAGAATAATGTGGGGATTTTGTTTTTCTTGTATCACTAACAGGAATTCCTGTTAATACAAAGACAGGGCACTAGGGCACTTTTTAATAGGAGACAAAGAGGGCAGCTGCTCCAGCACCCCATGTGTGCACGTGCTGGGTTTGATGTTCATCCTAAAAGTTCTTTACCTCCAGCTGCTTCCTGTGCGTTACATTTGGGTCCTTTTACACAACACCCAAACAGTTTGTTCAAAGACAAGAAAAAAATGAATGATAAAGTTCTTTGAACTCACTTGAAGTTAAACTTGCAGAAGTGTGGTAAAAACAAAGCCTGAAGTTCTCTCTCACAGTCTGGGGGACCCAAGAGACCTCAAAACATATCTAAAGATATGATGAGGGCTACAGAACGGGGATCTAAACTAATACCCAAATCTTAAAATGATTCTAAACTTAAAGACCCTGAAAAGCCCCCAGGCTGTTCAGAGAATTTCAGAGTAAAATGTTTCTAGTTTATTTCAATGGACAGCTGAGTTTGAGAGTAATTATCAGTTTCTGGAGAAGAGCAGAAAGAGTTTTACTGTAATGGAGGCACAAGAGAGAAGAAGGTTCACAGCCACAGTCTGCACCTCGGTGCTTTCTGATTGAGTTTCGGGGTTCATTTTAGCAAACAATGTGGTTCTTGTTCTGAAAATAAACAGAGGATTTCAGTGTTGATGCTGACTCAGTAGCAAGTTCACACTCAGAGACCTTCTTTTAATGCAGGTTGAAGCTTTGGATCATAGTGTTGATGAATCTGCTAATTAAAAAGCTTGTATGTGTTGGAAGTGTTGCATCTGTCAGACTGTTTTTGACTGTTTTTTTTCCTTTTGTTTAACCCTTGTGCTCTCTTATGGGGTCCAGATGACCCACCCTTACATCGATGTGTGATCCCTCCCATGACAAAGATGGACAGGACTTTACGGACACCAGTGACGATACAAAATGTCTTGTGAGGTCCAGATGACCCCACTTCAAATGTAAACATGCCTAGAGAAGCACAAGGGTTACAACAGTGGCATACAAACACATGACATAAAAATCATGCAATAGGATTTCCAGATTTCTAGATTATGTGTGTCACAGTGAACATGCTCCTAGAAATGTCAGACTCCTCCATGATTTCTAAGTGAGTGAACTTGTAAAATCACAGGTTGTTCATATAGCTAATTGCCTCAGTGTAAGTAACTTCCCTGACAGGGTATGTATGACACGCTCGCATCCTTTAACTGGCTTACTCTTCTAAGCAGCTCCCGCTGTCTTCTCTGTGCACAGAATAACAGCTCTGATGACAAATGATTCTCCAGCCATAAACTCTGGCTACCACAGAACATTCGTGGTTTTACAAAGGGTGTTTATTGGGCTGCTTGTTGAGGATCTTAGTGTTTAAATAACTGCAGTGAGAATAACTTTGAGTGAAGCAAACTTGACCTTTCAGTCTTTCTGTTCGTCCTTCCATTAAGTTTATTTTAAATCTGAAAAACGATACTTTATGGAACCAAAGTAAATTGTTGAGAGCAACAATTTCAAAGACATGTCACCTTCTCATGTGAATGCAGGACTACAGCAACACAGTCAGCTCAAAAAGCACTTGATTATTGTTTGATGAGAACCTGTACCCTGCAGCTGGAAAACAGACCTAAACCAGGTGAAGATGAAGGAACTTTTATAGCAGCTGCCGGTTTGAAACCATCTTTAGTTTACCACAAGCTGCAAAGAGATGCTTAGCAAAATTAAAGACAAAAAAAACACAAAATCTATTGAAAGGAAGTCATTGGCAAATGAGTCATAAACTGCCCATTAACCCAAGAACACAAATTTGGGCAAATCCAGGAGACATTTTTGTCTAAGGTAGTTTTTGGACATGAACTAAAGGATTTGACCACCTGGTTCCAGGTCAAGGCCAGATCCATTAAAATGATCAAAATCTGAGTTACATGTGAATTAGTAGAGGAAAGGTCGTGAGTTTTTGATGTATTTTCAGAGGATACTTCTGTAAACTCTGTTACATAATGATGTTATGCTATTAAAATGAGCATATTTTACATTTCCATAATTTGCTGACAAGTCTTTTATCATCAAATTGTTTTATACTTTATTTAAGGCAAGAAAACATTTTGTTCCTTGTTTACTGCATTACATTAATTAGGCCATGCATATTAGTATGAATACTATGAATCACTAAGCAGATAAGACTTTTTCAGCTAATTTTTCTGGACACCCAGTGACAGAAATAGACTGCTGAAGTGCCTTCTGGGTAACAACATGAGACAGGGCCTTCCACTCGGCTGCAGCACAAGTAGGGATCTTTATTTGTTGTTGTTATTGCTGTAAATCCACACAGGGTTCATGTGGAATCAGACCCCACCAGAACAGACTACGATAGCTGCTGCTGTTCTTTTAATATTGCATGTGGCTGCAGCACAGTGGGCAGACATGATCTAGCATGGAGGCGTGACATGTGTCGAACATCTGCAATCCGTGCTGCTTGAGAGGAACTGAAGAGATGTGTGTTTGCTTCACGGCGTCAGGCCTATTGGTTAGTATTATCTTTATCTCCAACAACTATGATGCCGCCGAATCCACATGAGAGAGACCGCCTGACAGCAGTTAGAACACATCCTGTGAAGCTATTCTAATTATTTTTCTGTCAGTTGAAAGGCAACATTGTCATTAAATGCAAAAAAGAAAATGGCTATAAAGCATTCACCCATGTGAACATACTCTTAGATTTGAATACTAACCTCAAAAGAGAAATATAATGTGGAGACAGACCACAAGATACTTTGCTTCTGTTATAAAGTTTGGTCATTTCACATCAAAATAAAAGTGAAATAACAAGCTTTTATAACAGGTCATCCAGTGAAGCATTTTTAATAGGATGTTCCACAGTATGTTACATAGTCCCACGACTGTGCCATGAGAGAAAATTCTTCAATTTCACCTGATTTTAAGCCTTTCAGAGTGAACTACATCCATACATATGATCATATATTAACTTTGGACCAATAAAAACAAATTATTTATCTAAAAAATTCGTTATTTTTGTGAGTTTTTTCCTACCCAGAAGTAAAAGGACTCGATTCCTGACGCTCCACCTGTCGCAGCGTGTGGGTGCCGCCCATTTCATGACATCTTGTCTTTGTTTGGTAGCGTGTCTTCGTTTCTCCCACAAAAATAAGCAACTTCTAAACTTTTTCAAAGATGGATGAACATACCATATATTTGCCCTTAGTATTTCCAGCCATCGGTTTGGAAGTCCAAACTTGTTTGACTTTATGGAGTTTATTTGTAAAACAGTGAACCAGTAACGGTCTCATTCTTAGATTAAAGCTTCACTAACCTAAACATGTCTATCCTAAACATAAATGCCACTCATCTGTAATGTTTGCTTAGCCTGGAGAACCTGGCTCTCACACAGAGATAGTTTTGGTGTATTATTCCTCTTTTAGCTTATCCTGTATTTCCTTCTGCATGTGTGGAATGTCCCGTTGTCAGTCCTGCTTCTCCTCTATCCCAGGCTGTCACTGTCTTGTGGTTGGGCTCAGTGTTTCCTCTCCTGCTTCATTAGAGCTCGTGCTGCATGTCTGCCTGGTAGCTGGGTAGACTTTATATTAGGGGGGCAGATGCTTTCAGGCTCTTGTATCTGGGTTTCCAGGATATTGGTATAGAGCACGTGTCAAAGTCAAGGCCCGGGGGCCGGATACGGCCCTCCAGGTAATTCTATCCGGCCCTCCAGACCATTTTATTTTATTGTTATTAAAGACCTGATGTTATCTTGTGCTTATTTCTAACTTGTATAATTTTGACTAAATATATTTTTATGGAGAGTAAAATATTGAAAGTTATTTAAGATTTAAGTTGATTTATTCTGTAATAATATTCCTGGATTTTTATTATTCAGAATTATGTTAAAAAGTTATAGTTTTAAAGTTTTAAAAATTGGCATTCTGCTAGTGTTTTGAATTATTTTGGTATTTAATAAGATGTTTTAGGCCATTTTGGAGTTTAAGAAATATTTCAGCTACATGCTAGCTGTTTTGGCTAACCTAAACTTTTTTTAGGCTACTTTAGCATTTAGCTAATATTTTAGCTGGCTATCAGCTTCAGCATATTTAACTATCAATTTTAGCATCTTCAGCGGCCAAACTCAGCTTACATCATTCACACTAGCATTATCACAGCTAATGCTATATATCTAGTTCATAATTATGTTAAAAAGTTACGTTTGTATGGTTTTAAAAATGTAGTTTTAGAGTGTTCAATAAATGTTTATCCTGTTCGACCCGTGACCTCAGGTGTGTTTTGGATCTTGGCCCTTTGTGTGATTGAGTTTGACATTCCTGGTGTAGAGTTTTGTTTAATATGAAGAGAAAGGGTTAGAACAATAAATTAATGACTAGATTCCTTCAGTTGAGCCAACACAGCTCTAACAGAGTTCAGACTAAGCAGCCGCTAAAACTGTAAATCAGAGAACATCTGTGGCATTGGATCTGATCACTAGATCTGGTGATAATCTGTGCTACTACTGTAAATAAGAAAGGGAAGTTTTAAAGCCTGAAGCTCCTGGTGTGCTGCTTTGGACAGAGACACTGCGAACAGCAGTTAGGATGAAGGCAGTCGGAGGTGACTGTAGAACTCGTCTCTTTGCTGCTTTGTTTAAATGCTGCTGCTTGACAGCCTTATTATGTTCTTATTAAAGATCCACTCCAATGAAAATGGCGTCTTTGACATGTTCTTGAGGCTTTTTTATCATGACAGAGGACAAATTAAGCTTAAAACTGTATTTCTGAGTATTTCTTGACTCAAATGGTTGTAAATCAAGAAAAAAAGGTGTTTGAAAGACTGTAAGTGTGGTGTACAAATGACTACAGCAGGCCATAAGCCCTCTGCTCCACTCCATTCTGATACATCCCCTTCCTGGCAAATAGATCCATGAACATCTTTGTTTCCCTCGTCTGAGCTGGTATGTAAGCTAGCACGAGAGAGCGTAAACAAAGGGATAACGGGAGATGAAGGCAGGCTTACACCAACAGTACCGCCCATGACTCAGAGGTGAATCCTTCTTTTTGTTTTTTCAGAAGTGAATTTTTAAAGAACTCCTGCTGCTCTACAGAAACTATGTCCTAGAAAGTGACACGGGTTTTTGATTTTGTCTAAAAACAGCATTGTCATGATCAAAAGACCACACCTGTACGATAGATCAAAAGATGATCAGAGTGAGACCGTTCTAAAACAGCATAGGTCTAGGAAAGAGCTAAGAATGTTTATCGAGTAGTTGCATGGACTCTTTAGGTTAAAGTGAACTTTTCTTTGGAGCATTAGAGACAGAAGCTAACAAACTGGTGAAGAATTGTTGCTGCTTTGGACAGCTTTGGAAATCCTGGAACTGATTTTACAAAAAAAACAAAAAAAAATTGTAGATAAAAGTGATGAAATTAGAATAGAGCCTGACCCTCCAGCTGTGGTGTCCATAAGTTTGTCCTCTCAGAAACATGGGATGGAACTGGTTCAATTTCCTGTTATTTACTGCAGTTTTCCGACCTCCTTTTTTTTGGTGATCTGTTCTGACAAACGTGAATAACCTCAGAGTAATGTTCAATCAGAGCCATGCTTCAGCTTGACTGTGGTTGCAGCAGCAGGTCTTCAGATTCCGCTGGAGATGTCTTCCCGTTCATGCATTTATCCATTCTTAGAAAGTACTTCTTCTCCACGATCGCACGTTTGCATGCTCAGGCCGGGGATTACACTAAAAACTAGTCATCTGTTGGACATTTAAATAGGCCATTTCTTATATTAGTGAAAGTATTTGGAGTGTTACTAATCCTCAACACAACTTGTACCTTAAAAAACTTGAATTGTTTAGAATAAATAAGACCAAAATAACCAAAACAATTTAAATTGCTCCCCTTTGTGAATATAAACAACATGCCAGCGGTCTTATGTCTAATTTCAACGTACCCTGATTAATATAAACATGTTCTAAATACTAATATAGCACTGAGTATTTGGGTTTTATCAGGAAATCCTTTCTCTTCCAAAGTTTGTTCGGATGTAACACAAATGCTCACAACCAGAGCTCTGAGGACAAATAACGCTGCAGGTCAGAGTGAGCTGAAGACAGACAGAAGAGTGTGAGATGCTGCCACACTCTTTACAGTAGGACTTCACTATATTTAGCAGACGGGGGGATGGTGAAGCTGGATGGTTGTGCCAGAGGAGGAGCTAGTCTAAAGTGAGCATGTCTGACCTGAAGTGCAGCGTTTTGAATTTGCAGATATAATCTGTGAAAGAACATGTTACATGCGTCATGTGTGCATGACTTACGTGATGACGAGCGACGTGGAGAAGAGGAGCGTTCCCAGCAGGCCGCGCCGGCAGTCTGCGTTCTTCCTCTGGCGTTGGTGCATCTCGCCGCCGCAGTTGTCACAGCAGCGGCACATGCAGAAAAATAGCCCCACGAGGGGCATGAGGATGGCGAAGAGCAGGCCCACCGCCGCACACACCAGGAAGCCTATCTCATAGTAGATGGCCTGGGTTCAGTGAAGGAGGATCGAGAGGAAACATGAGAGGAAGCCGGGGAGATTTGACAGAAAATGTTATTTAAAAAAGGAAAAGAGGAGATGCAAAAACAAGAGGGAATTAGAGTTTAGAAATGAGGAAGACAAGGAGAGATTGTTAAATGCAAACAGGGAGCTGAAAGAAGGCAACAAAACTGTACACAGCTTTAAAAAGGGATCTGCAAGGATACATGGAATATTTTACTGAAAACTACTAGCTGGAGGAGTCAGTAATGACTTCTTAAATGCATTATTTTGGAATAAATGTCAAAAGCTGAAATAAAGAACACTGACATTTTTGCTTGGGCACACCACCGTGAACGCAGCAAGAGCTGCAGTGGAAAATCTGCAGTGACTTCCTGAAGCATCTCAAAGTTTTTGCTTTCATTTCAGATGTTATTCACTGACAGCAGCGTGATGCAGTTCATACTCAAAGCTATTCCTCTTATCGCTGTGAGCCTGCAGGATGTTTTTCTCCCCCCTTAATGAAGAAGAGCAGCAGCATTTTTGATAAACTGACAACATTTTACTGCAACACTGCGAGTCTTGATTAATAAAATGCAGATTTGCCTTCTGCTGCAGATACTCTGCGATCTGGGCAGGAAATGTCAGTCAGTTCACAAACCTTCAAGCATGTCCTGAAGGTTTGAAGGTTGGAGGACTTCTGGTGCTCTTTTAGTAAACTCAGAGTGAACATAGGGTGTTGTTTTAGACCTGGAGGGTGACACATTATCAATTGGTTTTATTTTGTATTACTGAGAATAATCTTATTTAAATACATTTTTAATTTTCTATCTCGAAAAGACTGCCTTAGATTAACTAAAACACTCATTTTATCTAAATTCAGGTTAAAGACTCGCCTGTTCTCAGCTGTATTTGATTCTTTTTCATTTGAACGTTTACATCCTCACTGTAACCTTAGATTTATTTTAAATGCAGTTCTTTTGGACTTTCCTTTTTTTTTAATGATCACTCCTTCAATAATTTTGAATGTTTCTTTAATGTTTCTGTAAAACATTTGGAATTGTCTTTTTACCTGAAATGAGCTACACAAAAAACCTGCTTTGCCTTTGAACACTCATGAAGTCAAACTTCCAGAAGACATTTGACTTTTGTCATTTTTACTATCCAGCTTTAAGAAACATTTTTCAAACCTCCAACTGATCCGACACATTACAGACAAACTACAATAGAAAATGTTAAGAAGAGGTTATATCTGACCAATCTTTTGTCTTTAATGTAAAAAAAAATAGTATTACTGGTATAACATTTGATTTCACAAATGGCATAGTAAATATGAATTTGTGTAATGATGTTCACACACAATTTTGGGGAAAATTAAATATAAAGCAATTTTTTCTCAACCTCGCAGTTTTAGGTGAGGAGAATATTTATCGTGGCCAATTATGAATATTTGTAAAGGAAAATCTGGCCGCATTCTAATTTTATTTGATATTTGGATCACAGTAAAACAAAACTTGTGTTTAAAAAGAATGTCTTGAAAAGTAATGTACATCATTAGAAAAGCCTGAAATGAGCTTTTCTTTGTCATTGCATGATAGTAAACTGATATTCATCTGATTGAAACTTAAAAAAGATTAGAAGAAATAATATTAGATCTTCTCTGTTGCATTTTCTTGTTTAGATCGTCTCACTGAGAAAATCTTTCATTCAAAAATCTTTGAGCTTGTCCTGTTTTTGTCCAATATTCTGTCCAATACTTGAGTGTAAAAACATGTTAGGCAAACAAAATAATATGATACCAAAAATGCTGCTTAGATGTAATTAATTCAGAGTTGAATGTAGACATTTGATGAATTTAAAGTAGTCCAGTTTTGGACATTCATGTTTCCACAAATCCCCACTTTGTTGTTTCTCTTATTGACAGATAAAGAGAAAATTGACCTCATGATTTAAAAACTATTCAGTCACTTTATTTTTCTAAAAAGTAATTCAGAACAATTTGAGGATGTTTGGTTGTTTGCAAACATGGCTGATGGGAAATGAAACCATCATATTGGAAATGTGATTGTAAGGCTGTGAAGAATGTTTTTTCTGACATTACCATAAAAAATCTACAAGTGGTTTTAAGATAAATCTGGCTTGACGAAGCTCTTGTTACAGTTCTGTTTACTGCAGTCTTGCAATGAAAGACTGGCAGTAGAAAGTAAAATTATGACTAGAAACAGAAAAGGATGCATTCATGCAACTTTTTTTTTTTTACTCTTTCTGGTGCCATGACAGATTAATTTATCCCTCTGGGATATGAATAAAGTTCAATTCAATTCATTTTGCAATCTGACTGGGAGAGTGAGAGGTTGCACAGTGGTCGTTTGCTTGCAGAAAAAGGGAGTTGATTGGCTGATCAGATCAGATGATAAACTTGTCCAAGGTCAGAGGTTGTAACTTAAAGTCGTGGTTTCAGACAGCCTGTATCCACCTGTAAGAGCAGGTGGGACAACGGCTTTACACGTGTGGACATTACTAAACAAAATACCTTGGAAATGGATCTAACTCTATAGTTTCATGGAAATCTAAAAAAAGGACCACTGAGTATTACATGGTCATCACCTAACCTGCAGCTCAAGACAAGGAGGGGTGATGTCTCCGTATGTAGTCCTCACTCTGAGGTTCTGTGGTTTCCTTTAATAAAGAAACTGTTCAGCCCTGTTTTACAGCTCCTGAAAGGACAAACTGCTCCCCAAGCCGTGCGTCCTCCAATCATAACTGCCCTCAAAGACCCCATCTTCCCTGAGGAAATGCAGCTCAGGTTTAGCATGGCATGGAAGATTGGTCAAAGACACAAGGAGAAACAACAGTGTCTGAATATTTGTCTGTGAAATATTCAGCTTCATTTAAAG
This sequence comes from Oryzias melastigma, assembly GCF_002922805.2. Lineage (NCBI taxonomy): Eukaryota > Metazoa > Chordata > Actinopteri > Beloniformes > Adrianichthyidae > Oryzias > Oryzias melastigma. Next base: position 21,504,217 of record NC_050513.1, read on the forward strand.
GTCTTCATTCAGTTGACAGTAATCCACAACTCTCTCGTTTCTTTAAGACACAAGAGGAAAGATAATGTTCTCACTACAGCACAGGTATGAATGACTGCACAACAAGCTGGCAGGACAAAAACAAGCAGTGCTGATCTAATGAGGATGCATTACTGCTCTTTAAAAACACAACAGCGCTTTTCCAGAACACTAAGACATGAAGACATGTCTGTCTGTCTGACTGTCTGTCTGACTGCTTCTGTCACTGTGAGCCCTGACAAGGCAAAAGGTCAGAACCATTTGAGTGTTTTTTTTCACCAACACTCTTAAATGCCTGCAGCTCTGATTATTTTTGGACCACTGTTATTTCTTGCCCTTCCAACAGGAACAGACTGAATGATGGGATGGCAGCATGTCTGAGCACGAGGACGGCCATCACTGTTCAGGCTTGAAGTCCACATGCTGAGATGCCTTCAAGCAAGAAGCGCCGGGTCTCTGAATCGTCTGGAAGCCACAGTTCAGATGAACCTGAGAGGAAGGCGGCTCTGCTTCTGGTTGTGCTTAAAGGAGCGCCGCGTGTAGAGTAATACACACATATTTGAGCTGGAATTCATTAAAGACAGGACACAACTGGAAGATATACGGTATTCTGCATCTAAAATGAAAGTTTTCTGCTGATCATCATTAGAAATTGAGTGTTGTGTTAAACTGGAGGCGGAGCTTGCAGCACAGACTCTTCCTGGAGGGAGCTGTTGGCATCATACTGACATCAGGATGTTTGCAGACAGCGCAGGTTTTTAGAGGATTATTCTTGAATGAATGAATGGATCAAAATGCTGCTTTGGGGTTCCATATAGTGAGGAATGAACAGTAGAATGCATTTAAAACCTCAAAAACTAGAATTTTCATGGTAGGGCCGTTTACATGATCCATTTTGCGAAGAAGTCACTCTTCTGGAACAGAAACTCAAAGGCAGAAGGAACTTCCTGATGTCAGGCATTGGTTTGGACATTTCTGGGTTGGTGGCTAACAGGGGTGACTGTGAAAAACCAATGCTGTAACTATGACCTGTTAGTGAGAAATGTTTTTTCAACCACTTTGAGTGAACATGGCTAGCAAAAATATGTTTTGTTCTGCTTGACCTAAGATCATTTTTTGAAATATTCCCTCTGAGGTTTTGCCAGACAGAAGACTAATAACTGACTGGGATCAATGGAGATTGTGTTTTAGCATGAACTAATTTAGCAACTGCTACAAACTACTAAGATTAGTCGGTGTGCCACAGATAAAGCTGAGTCTCAACTGATCTCATTTCAAATGATTTTTTTCACCTGTTACTTCAACACAAAGTTAAAGGCGTAGCTTTAAGTCGCGACAGCTTTGCAGCGCAGCAGACAGGGCGGGTGCAGAGGGATTGGGGGGTGAATGGGAGGATTGGGTGAAAGTCACAAGACCGCACAAACATCCAAAATATCCAAAAATGTCAAATACAAGATCTCAGACTTCTGAATCTGAAGCTCACATTTAGCTTATTTTGTGTTGTGCAACCTTATTGACTCAGACTTCCAGGGAGATAGAGGAGTGGCGGGACAGTGAGTCCATGTGGTGGAGTTTACCTGAAGGGTCAGCACTATGTTCTCTGGCTGAGCCAGGCCAGATCAGATGAAGAGGACATGCAGAAGATGCAGTACCAAGAGCAAAGCCACAAAACAAAGATGTGATGAAACACAAGAGCAGAAAGAAAAACTGAAGTCAAAACTGCCATGCAAATCAACACTCTGCATGTAGAAAGCTCACCACAAATGCAGTTCTTTAAAACTACAGCTCTGACAAGTTAATGTCATATAACGTAGTCCAAATATTACAGTAAGCCTGACTGGAAACAGTGATTAGGGTTATCACATTAAAGTTCAGAGGAGCTCTTGCATCAGGACCACGGATTTCTGCCTGAATTTTTACACAATTATTTTAAGATGTGGACAAAGTTTTCTTCATTTTATGAAAGCAAAGTCCTGGTCTTAGTAGAATGTGTCTTCAACAGAGCTGGATTGCATCTCTTTGCCATGTTCTCATGTCCCAATGAAAAGTAACGAGGAGTGAAAAATAAGCAGAGAATTTCCACCAGATCCAGTAATGTTCAGTCTAAGAAGCTTTAAAAGCTTTAACTCAGTCAAAAACAAAGCACATATGATTTTATGAGACACTTTCAGCAGCATCACAATATATTGCAGGAACTCTTATTTTTTTGTTAGTTTAGTCTTTTTAACAGCTAAATACAAGAGTACAAAACTAAAGGAATCACACAGTATTATCATACTGTTTCAACATAATAAATTGTTTAAAATCCAACCAGAAAACCTAAAACTGACAGAATAATGAGCTTAAACCTTAACACACTTTACCTTTTGATATTCTGTCTGAATGGCTCCAAACTTGTCCTTTGCCAGTTTGACGATGAGATCTGCAGAGGCAAAAACACAGGAAAAGATAGTTACTGAAAACAGCAGCAGGAGGAGATTCTTCACCAAGGACTGAATCTGTCTGATAGAGAGGGGAGAGTTTGTGGAAGTCTGGCTTTTGTCATCGTCCTTTATCTGTAATACTCACAGCAAAGGAACGGGACATGTAGAGGAAATATTGTTCTTTATTTTTCAATACAAACAATCTAAACTTACAAAAAGGTCTTTTTTTATTCTCCATCAATGATTATTTACTATAAGTGTTGTATGAACATATAATATTCAAGAATCAATTAAATAACGAAGCACTAAGCCTAGAAATGAAATCTCATCTGGCTGAAATAGCATGCTGACATCTTTGAAATTAGGGATGTCCCGAACAGGTTTTTTTGGGCCTGATCCGATTCCGAGTCATTTGATTTTGTCTATCTGCCGATAGATAAAGTCCAGCCCGCCGCAGCTTCCCGAGGAAGTACAGGCGCTGGTGGGCCTTCTTGACCAGCTGGGAAGTGTTGGTGCTCCAGGAGAGGTCCTCGCTGATGTGCACACCCTACCTATAGCTGGAGACAAGCTCCACTGGGGCTCCATCGATGTGAAGGGGTGGGGTGGGGCGTCTGCTTTTCCTGAAATCCACCACCATCTCCTTGGTCTTCTTCACGTTGATTCAGAGGTTGTTCTCTCTGCACCGTTGCACCAACATCTCCACCTCCTCTCGGTAGTCAGACTCATCGTTGTTGCTGATGTGTCCTACTACCGCTGTGTCGTCTGCAAACTTGACTATATGGCTACTGGGGTGTCTCACCGAGCAGTCATATGTCAGCAGAGTGAAAAGGAGGGGGCTCAGCACGCAGCCCTGGGGTGTGCCAGTGCTCAGGGTGAGGGTATGGGAGATGGTGTTGTGGATCCTGACAGTCTGTTGTCTATTTGTCAGGAAATCCAGAACCCAGTTCCCTAGTGTGGGGCTCAGGCCCAGGGTGGAGAGTTTCTGCAGCAGGGTCTCAGAATATTCAGACATATGCTCCTGGGGTCATTTGAAGAGAAATGCTCCTCAATTTTCCTAGGGTATGTGGATTTGGCTCTGTTTATGGCTGCCGTCAGTTCATTCCTTGCTGCTCTCAATACAGATACCTCACCGGCCCTGAATGCAGCATTCCTGGCTTTCAGCAGAGCTCTCACCTCAGCGTTCAGCCAGGGCTTTCGATTTGGACAACAGATAACTGACTTTGTGGTAGCGACATCACTGGCACACTTGGAGATAAATCCCAGGACAGAGGAGGTGTATTCCTCTAGGTTCACCTCTCCCTCATACGTAGCTGCTTCTTTGAAGACCTGCCAGTCTGTGCATTGAAAGCAGTCCTGCAGCACAAAACCTGCATCGCTGGGCCACACAGTGACAGTTCTTCTTGTTGGCTTTACCCTTCTTGTCAGAGGCTGGTAGGATGGTGCCAGCAGGGAGATGTGGTCAGAGAGGCCAAGGTGGGGGCGAGGGAGAGCTCTGTATGCACCGTGGATGTCTGAGTACACACAGTCCAGTGTGTTGTCTCCTCGAGTGGGAATGGTGACATGTTGGTAAAAATTGGGAAGGGTGTCTCTTCCTCTTGACAGTTGGTCCCGTTGATCTGTTCCGCCATGCTGCAGACGTCAGGAGATGCAGTCTTCCAAGTGACGATTTTAAATTATTAGATATAAAACTAACTGAACTCTTCCAGATGTTCATGAGTTCAGTCGAGCTATACTTCAGACGCGAAATGTTTTCTAAATTACCACTGTAAAGGGTTAGAAAAAGACTTTTCTAGAGAGCTAGAGAAGCTGCTGCTAAGCATTGCGCCGCCATGGCAATTTTTTTTTTACTACTGAATACATGACAATGATGTATAATCCAATTCATTCATTCATTTTCTTGGCCGCTTTTCCCTTTCGGGGTCGCGGGGTGCCGGAGCCTAACCTGGCTACTGAAGGGCGAAGGCGGGGTTCACCCTGGACAGGTCTCCAGTCTGTCTCAGGGCCTCAATCACACACACATCCACTCACACATTCACACTTAGGGGCAATTTAGAGTCACCAATTAACCTATGAAGCATGTTTTTGGACGGTGGGAGGAAGCCGGAGTCCCCGGTGAAAACCCACGCATGCACGGGGAGAACATGCAAACCCCACACAGAAAGGTCCCAGTTGATGTTTCTGTTTCAGATCCCCCAGCCGGGATTCGAACCGGGGCCTTCTCGCTGTGAGGCGAGAGCGCTAACCACCGCGCCACCGTGAAGCCTATATAATCCAATAGTTTTTGAAAATCTGTGCATTTGAATGTGAATGTACTTTATATAATGTGTTAACTTTCCCTCTGAGCAGAACTAAAGAAATGTGACAAAATTAACAAAAACTAAAACTCTTTATTTATTCCAAATGTAATCGTTTTTCTTCAAACCCAAAGAGCCAGAATGGAGGGATAAAAGAGCCGCATGTGGCTCCGGAGCCTCAGGCTGCAGACCCCTGATCTACGTGAGCTTTGCTGCTATGAAGACAGATTAAACAAACTTCTCTTTTTAGTCACGTTGTTAAAATAACTAACTACTTTTGCTGCCTGTCAAACTGCAGATTGCTCTGATTGTTCATATCAGCGATATCATAAGGCTCTGACAGACAGAACAGAGCTTCTCAGAGTGATTGTCTCCAAAGAAAATACATGCAGTTCTTGTAGAATAAAACAGTCTTTGATAGAATTATTGTTTTAATGGATCACAGAGCAGACCTCAGAACCAGGCCTCTGACCCAGGCAGCCTTTTGATAGAGCTTTGAGAATATTTCGCTGTTATTACCTGTTTAATAAAATGACTGAACTGCCCAGCATCTGAACGCTTTAGCTGAAGCAGTTCTCAGCGCAGGGTAACTTGGCAGAGAGCCCTGTTCCTGATTGTTCCATTTGGGTCATTCTGATACACCGGTGCCTTTGACTACACTGCAGCGTGTTTCTCCTGTTACTGTAATCCAACAGCTGAGCATTGTAATGCAGCTCCTTGATTGAAGTTTCCCACAAAGATCAGGAAACAGCTCTTTTTTCTAGATCGTTTTGTCCCTGCGGTCCAGGCTGGCTGCTGATTGGTCTGTTACCAACTTTGTGTTACATGTAACACAAAGGGTTTGGCGGCAGATCAAAATGTAGTTATCTATTAGATCTTTTTAACTAAAAAAGCTGACAAAACAGCTAAAAATAGGTCAGGTGTAGTTAATACCATAGTTGCCAAGTCAGAAGGAGCTTCTATCTTATTTATGAGAAACTAAATATGATTCAGTTTTCTTGAGGATTAACTGAGGCTGCTGTGTGTGCTGAGATGGGGGGGTCATTCCACTCTTTTGGGATCAAGGAGATGACAAGTTTAGCTTTTGTCATTTTGAGCAGGAATCACCAGGCGTGGATCATTAGCAGAGAATGGTGTGCATGCAGGGACAGAGTTCTGGACTAGAGGAGTTGTGGAGTTCTCCACTCTGTAAGCAAGTGTCACGTCTTTGAATCTGATGTGGAAACCAACACTAAATGTCTGGTTCACTCAGCAACACAAGTAAATTGCTTCAGTTGTTAAAGTTTCCCTTTCAAACGGGCAGTTGGAGGTTGAGCAAGAACAACGGTGAAGGAGAAGCCAAAACAGAGAAATGACAGGCGGGAGAGAAGAGCTGGGAAAGAAGAGGAACAGCAATAAAGGCTGGAATGAATCCTGCTCTGCTTGTTCTGGGGGGCGTCTAATCCCCCACCATGAAGGGAAAGCTCGCTAAATGCACGTGTCCTCCCACAGCAAGTCTCCTCTTTACTGCAAGAGCTTGAGTTGTTAATGGATGGATGTAATTGTCAGATTGCATTGGCCTTTATGACCTCTAAAAAAATCCGTTTGCCATATGGCCTATTATTCTGATTGTTCTTCTAGTCGATCCCATCAAGTTTTACAGCAGAAAATGAAACAAAGCTGTTTAAGAGGGAGGTTTCTCTGAGCTCTTCTGAGAGGGAGTCCTGAGACTCCAGCAGCTTCCCTGTGTTTGCCTCCAGTTAGGCAAATATAAAAGGCTTGGGAACCAGAACTGTGTTCTCATCAGAGTGGAGTTTTCCAGGATCACTTCAAAAATGATTGGACAATGTTTCTTTGGTCTTTTTCCAATCCAAAGCTTTTGAATATAAACTTGAAATTTCCTTTTTGACTATATGTAATCTTGACAGCAAAAGATTAAATCAAATGTGAAGGAATTTTAGTCTGTGGTCCCCATCAAGTGAAGGAAAGGTGGACAAGGACTCATTCAGACTCATTTTATATGGCACATGCTTTCTGCTGTCCACTGATTTCTACTCTTTTTCTGCTCTGCAAATTCATGCAATATACATTTTTCCCTGCAGGTCATTGAAAGGATGCACAAAGATGAGCCTTACACGAGTTGACTCTGAAGGATTTTTAATGAAACATCAAAAGAAGAAATTCTTTTCATTGGACAGCGTGGACTGAGCTTCTGTCAGCTGATGGTGGAGGATTCTGAGCTCCGAAGCATCCACTGCAAGGCTTAAACTCTGCTGTCCAACTGCACCAAACAGCAGACAAAACACTTTCAGATTGAGCGCAGCAGCTTCACCTTCACATGCATTTGGAATTACTGTAGTTATCTTATTATCTGATCTTTCGATCAACAATTTTACACATTATTGGAAATGTATGAGGGTTATTATAAGCTAAAAGTAGGACTGGACAATATGGCCAAGAAATGAAATCTTTGTTTTTTTCACACCAAATTCAGTCACCTATTTTAATCTTTTTCTCCTTCCTTTTATTTTCTTTGACAAGAATTACAAATGACAGAGTATATTAAACATAAACTATTTTATTTCCACATGTCCTCTGAAAATTGTCCTGAACTAAAAGTGCAACTAAATACAAGCAGTAAAAATGTTTTTGGATCAATGCAGCCAGGGTTTTGTGAGCTGCTGCTAGACTGAACATTCTCAGGAGCAGGGGGTCAAACTCAATCGCATAGGGGGCCAAAATCCAAAAGGTCACGGGTCGAACAGGATAAACATTTATTGATCACTCTAAAACGACATTTTTAAAACTTTTTAACATAATTATGAACTAGATATGTAGCATTACCTGTGATAATGCTAGTGTGAATGCTGGAAGCTGAATTTGGCCGCTGAAGGTGATAGTGCTGATAGCTGAAGATGCTGAAGTTGATAGTCAGCCAAAATATTAGCAAAATGTCAAATTAGCCTAAAACATAAAAAAAAAAACTTTGGTTAGCCAAAACAGCTAGCATGTAGCTGAAATATTAGCTAATCTCAAAAATAGCCTAAAAATCTCAGTAAATTCCAAAATAGTCAAAAAAAACTTGCAGAATGCCAAATTTTACAACTTTAAAACTATAACTTTTTAACATAATTCTGAATAATAAAAAGGCAGGAATATTATTCCAGAATAAATCAACTAAAACCTTAAATAACTTTCAATATTTAACTCTCCATAAAAATATATTTTGTCAAAATTATATAAGTTAGAAATAAGCGCAAGATAACATCAGGTCATTAATAACAATAAAATAAAATGATCTGGAGGGCCGGATGGAATTTCCCGGAGGGCCGGATCTGGCCCCCGGGCCTCGACTTTGACACGTGTGGTCTACAGAGAAATACGAGATTAAAATATCTACCAGGCAGACATATTTCTTTGCCCAAATGATTACATTATCTTACTAAGAAAACTTATGGTGCTCTTTTATAAAATTATATTATTTTGAATATAAGCAGAGAGGAAGTCACAATATAAATAAAACCAAATAAAAACAACAGATTTCTTAAAGATTCTCTTTCTAAGCGACTCCTTTACTGTTGTCTGTTTTTGGCGTCTTCACACCGTCTATGAAGTGTTTTATTTTCCATCACAGAGGACTTGTTTCTGTTCATGTCTGTAGCACAGATACAAAGCTCCTCTGTACCCCTCAGAGGAGAGCTGTGTCAGTCCATCACTCCTGGACCAGCTGAAGAGAGGGAAACGTCTTTCCTTGATTTTTTGTAAGAAAATAACATTTTGGATCAAAGTAATTCATAAATGGTGTGAAGACGTCTTTAAGGTCATCTCATTGTAAACTCAACTTAAAACATGCTGAGAAAATAAGAACTGCTCTACTGGAGTGGTGGGGCGGATTTAGACAAAATGTACTAATGTACAAAATGTACTGCCCATGGGGGGCATGGGGGTGTCCATTTTGAACTGTAAAACACACATAAGGGAAGCAGCTTTAAATCTTCTCTTGTGTCGTGTTCAGAAAGGGCGATGTGCTGCTGGGTCCTTTGTTCTTAAAGGTGTGGTTCTGTTTAAAAATGATCAGAACAAAGGGTTTTAGTAATGTCTGTGCAACCAGAACAAAAAGCAAAACAAACAAAACAGAACCACTTCGGTGGTAATTAAGGTGTTGAGATGCCTGACCTTTGTAAATGTAAGAATACTCAAAAGCAGACATATCAGGTAACTCTACCAATGTAACCCGATGATGTAGTCACTGTGAGGAAATAAATACTTCTCAAATAAAAGTGTAAAAACCAAAAAAGAGGTGTCTGTGAGGCGAGGAAAGCAGCATCAGATCATTGTGCCTTTTTCTGCTAGTGCAAACTGGAGATGAAAGAAAACGTGCAGAAGGTAAAAGCTTCAGCCCGCCAGGTTCTGTAAGTGCTGCTAATAAAAGATTACATGTATTAAAAAGATTCTGCTTAACAACAACCAGCTAATCTGCTGCCACCCAAATCCAGACTATGAGGAGGAAGAGACGGAGTGGAGGAAGGGCTGTGAGAGATACAAAAAAGAACGGACAAAGACAGCAGGGGAGAAATGGACAGACGTGTAACAATGAGCGCATGCTGCACAGACGTGCAGAGATGATCGGAATAAAGATCCATGGTCTGTGTGGACGTGAAGCTGCATGCTCTGCTGCTGACTGTCCACACAAATACAGGCCTGAAATATCCACAGCTAAAGCCACCGGCCGAGTCAACAAAACTCTCCCTTTCCACAGCTAAGCTGTGACAGTTTTATGTAGCAACACCCGTGGCTAACAGGCTTAAAAATACATAAATAAATGAGGGAAGTTATGAGAAACTACTCCTCCATTGACTTCACTCAGCCCTGCTATCCATGAAAGGGCAGCAAAGAAACAGCAACCTGCCAGATGGAGATTTTTCAATTACCATCAGTCAGGCTATCAAACAACACAAACAGGAAACGAGTTTCCTCCCAAAAATCCTTTCAACTCCATCCTATCACTCATGAAGTAAACTGTGAAGGACCAGCAGTGTCTGTGACACATTGAGACCATTGTTAAGATCAGTCAAGGAGTTATTGAAATGAAAGTGTTATTACCTCACACCATTTCTCATTTTAGAAATTCCTCACTTAAATAAATTAAACACATGAAATAAATGAACAGTATTCAAATAAATTAAAATAAATAATATTGTAAAATATTTTTTAATTGAAGCTTACACTTATAATATTGACTGAGAATTGCATCATTTTTATTAGGTAATAAATATTGTTATTTGAAAAAACATTTGGAAATTTGTACATTTTAAAAAGATAAATAAATTACATTATGTCTGGATTTGATTAGAATATATCTGGAGGGCCGGATAGAATTACCCGTAGGGCCGGATCCGGCCCCCGGGCCGTGACTTTGACACATATGTCCTAAACAGTCCCTCCCTGATTACTTAGCTTTTGTGGGGCACTTTGGCGCCTTAACCAGAGAGGAGAAGCAAACAGCTCCTTCATACATCAGCTCTTTGATTGGTTAGAGTGCTGCACAGAGTGGTCCATGTTCTTCATGAACGTGTTGGTGCAGACACCAGCAGCATTAGCTCTGCTATGGAAGTCTATGTATCTGCAAACAAACAGCACATTCTCCATTTGTACTCAGCTTTGAAGAAACAGCAGTTGCTATGGATTCACATGGATAACCTGGATTTCACAGCCGGACTTCTGTCTGCTGCATGACACAACGACCAAATCTATAGGATAAAAGCAATAGGCCTACATGCTGAAAAGTATCAGCTTTTTATGGGAAATCCATCCATCTACTGTCTTAACCCGCTACTGTGTATCCCTTTGGGGTTCGCTGGACTCTGTCCTGGACACTGATGGGCAAAGGACACACACACACCTGGGGAGAGTTTAAAGCCTATGAATCATGTCTTTGGACTGTGGAAAGAAGCCGGGGTGCACACAGAAAATCCACGCATGCACACTCCAGACAGATCATTCCGTGAATCTGGTAACTCAAGATATTTGCTGTGCATGGATTGCATTTTCTCTGAGCTTTGATTATTCATCTCTTGTGTTAAATGATTGAACTGCTGGTGTGTTTCTCTGTCATATCTGGCAACTTAAAAGTAGACAGTTACTACAACGTGGATCCTGTACATCCCAGATGGATTAGAGACAAGTCCTTTTGAAATGATAGGAAGGAAACCAGAACAATGGTAAAGATGTATTAGACGAGAATCCAAAAAGAAATTTGGCTGACATTTTTTAATTAAGCAATTTATTTGTGTGTCAACATGTTTCGGAAACATGCGAATCTGGAGGGGTTAGAAAACAGAGATTATCCAAGGCTAAGAGTTAATGTGAACAAATGCAAGCAGCAGTCAAACTGAGAACCTTAGCAGGTTTTAGGAGCGTAGCTTCACAAATATGCTTATCACTGACACCTCTGTGAGGAGTTTGGTTCCTACTTGAAGGTTAGTAATGAGGCTTTTGCTGGGTTAGATGTCTGTGCGCAGACAGAGTCAAAAGCTTTCTGGAAGCAGTTTCTTCTCTTCTGCTGCTCGTTGCTATGCAACAGAATGTTCTCAGTATTTTTGAATAATGGTTTGGACATTCCTGTGCTTAACAGAGTTAAAAGGTAATGGGAACCAAGAGGAAAACAGACAAAACGGCAACAGAGAGGGAAAATGTGTTTACCTACTATCTGTGTTGAGTGTTTGAACCATGTCTTACCAAGTAAATCTGTTCAAATCTGTTCAAATCTTGGTTTTATCATTTAAGGGTTTACTCACACTTCAACAATAAGCTGCTTAGTTCTACATTTAAAAACCCCAATTCAGAATTTCTAATCAAGATAAAGTTACCTCAGCATGAACAGATGATTGCACCAGTTTAAACAATTGTATTTCTTTTTTCAGTGTACTGACATTCACTAAGTTTAACACCACCAAGTTAAACTATTTAGTCCAAAGTTTTTTTTAAAAACTGTAAGAAAACAAATATTTTCTCTTCAGTTTTGGTTTCCATAGTCACACTAATAGGTGGGAAAACTGCTTCAAATTGAAGTTTCTGTCCTTATTAGACAAACATCAACTGAACTATTTGTGAATGCCTCTGTTTGAATTAGGCTTACAGCTCGATTCAGAAGATTTTCTGCATCTTTGTCATCAAAATCATTTTCATACAAAAAAAAAACACTTTTACTTGGTCAGAAACCTAATCTTCCACACACCCCTCAATTTAATGGAGGCACGCATTTGCTGTGGTTTCCATGCTTTCTGTACTAAAGGTAACAATATCATGTAACACTCTGTATTATATGCAAAAGAACACAAGAAAATCAAACCGACTGAAACTCCCCTCCACATCCTCTCAGCTTCCCAACAGTAACACTAGCCAGTGGCTCTGCACAGAACATCTGCAAGGAAGGGCTAATCCAAACTGAGAGTGGTCTGAATCAGAAGCAGACCGCTGCATTGGCCGCATGCACAGTGAGCCTCAGGAGCCAAGACCCTCCGTGAAGGTGACGGCTCAGGCTGAGGACGCACTGATGAAGAATGAGAGGCACAAACTTATAAAACACAAGATCAAATGAATAAAAGAGCTACATTAGATATACATTAAATTACAGCAAGTAATATCAGGATAAAAATATTGTTCAATAAATAGGACATGTAAAATGACTTAATTTAATATTACATTATAAAAGTCTGAGTCACACAGAACCACTGCACGGTGGCGCTGTGGTTAGCGCTCTTGCCTCACAGCGAGAAGGCCCCGGTTCGTATCCCGGCTGGGACCTTTCTGTGTGGAGTTTGCATGTTCTCCCCGTGCATGCGTGGGTTTTCTGCGACAGACTGGCGGCCTGTCCAGGGTGAACCCCGCCTTCGCCCATCAGTAGCCGGGATAGGCTCCGGCACCCCCGGGACCCCGAAAGGGAAGAAGCGGTCAGGAAGATGGATGGATGGATGAGTCACACAGGTGGGATTTTTGTCAAAAAGATGTCATGGATCGCTTTTAGATCAGTGAATCCGATCAAATCAGATCATTGCTGAAGGGTTTATACCAGGGTGTCAAACTCAACGCACACAGGGCCAAAATCCAAAAGACACGTAGGTCGTGGCCCAAACGAGGGGGTTACTCCAACCCGCCCCAGAGCCAGAGAGGGAGTGATCCCGGCCCCCAGGTGTAGGTGAGCCGCCCCCCCGACGAAGGCGGGCCCCCCC
>NC_050513.1:21518318-21535675 GCF_002922805.2 Oryzias melastigma
AGATTACAGATACTAATCCTCCTTCTATATCGATGGCACTCATGTCACCAAGCACACAAAGTGACGGTGAAGCAGTGATAGAAACATCAAGCCAGACTGATAGATCACCACAAACCTGTTGCCAGAGAGCCTGGACAGGTGTGCAGAACCACAGTGCATGCATGTAACTGTCAGGTAAGTTACTATCGCAGTGCTCACAAATGTCTGAGCTTCTAAGACCATCTTGAACATCCTCTGACCAGTATAATAAATTCTATGGAGAGTTTTGAATTGGATTAGTTGTAAGTTTGGACTTTTAGTCAGTTTAAATGAATGAATCAACTTAAACCTTAAATAACTTTCAATATTTTACTCTCCATAGAAATATATTTTGTCAAAATCATACTAGTTAGAAATAAACACAAGATCCATTAATAACAATAAAATAAAATTACCCTGCGGGCTGAATCCGGCCCCTGGGGCTTGACTGTAACACGTGGCCTATATAATTCTGAATCAACTTTTTGATTTTTTAAGTGTATTGTAATGTTAATTTCTCACTATAAAAAATCCCAAAGTGGTATTTCAATCTGTTCCTGTATTTGTAATCCAAATGAGCCCAAAAAACTAAACCAAAAAAAATTCTAAAACTTAAAAATCCTAAATTAGCTGAAATAGCTACCATGTAGCTGAAATATTAGCTGAACTGTAACTGTCCAAAACAGTCCAAATAGCTAGCAGAATGTCATTATAACTTTCAGCTTTACTACACTCTGACTCTTTATAATATAAAGTAACAACTAATCTGTTATTAAATTAGTCGCCAACTATTTTAACAGTCGATTAGTTGTCGATTAGTCGACTAATCATGTCGGCCCTAGTTGACATGATTAAAACCTGTAAACCTTTTTGGTGTTCTTTATCTTGAATTTGGATTTATCTAAATAACATCAAAAGAATGATCAAATAAATTATTTTAATAATAACACTAACAGTAAAAGAAAGTACATAATTGTGGTAATCAGTAGGTAGTAAGTGTGTGTTTAAAACAAATCCCCATGATGCAGCCTGTGTTCTCTGCAGAGTAGGCTGTGAATCAGTCAGAAGACACTCTGTTCATTATTTTAATAAAAGGCTGTGATTGATTGTGGGGGCAGATTTTACTGTGGGAGTACAATGGAGCACATGCTTTGGATGCAAACCGAACTTCCTGTTTGTTTGATGCTCCTGCTTTACATACACACATGAATGCAAATGTATTTAGAATGAAAAAGAAAAGTGTGTTTGCTAAACAAGTTTTAGCGAGTTCCAAAAAGCTTGACACAAACGCAGCTGAACAGTAGGTCGTCTTGTTCCATGTTTGCATCAGGACCGCCCTCCCCTGAGCTCAGCGCTCCATAAACACCGTTACCATAGAGTCTGTAGCCAACGAGTGTCTCAGGATGACAGGTACAGAGAAGCTTCATAAACAGCTCATATTTCCCATTTGCAAGTGAAGAACTGAAGTGAGGTATCACAGAATGTGCTGTGCTCCTTTGTGTTCATGACACTGTGACCTATAAAACAATTATTAGCTGGGCTGCAGAACTAAAACAACAATGGGTAGTCCATCTGTGTCCTTCTACCTCCACTCTCACACATAACCCTGTTTCAGCCTCTTCTCAAAGAATTTATTCAAGGCTATATATCGCCATTTCCATCTTTTTTGCAAAATCAACCACCATCTGTCCTTCTACATTCCTCTCCTGGATACCAAACCTGCCCATCACCTCCTCATCACCTCGGTTTCCTGCACCAACATGACCATTGAAATCTGCACCAATGTGGTCACTGCTAACCCAATCCTGATTTACATGTTTGGTTTGGTAAAGATTCTACGTCGGATGCCCTTTCTGACACAACCCTCTGGATTTATTTGGGTTTGGGAGAGGCACCGTGAGAATCTGGCTTGGGCCCCTCCAAGCTACAGAGAAATAAACAGTTGTTACTCAGTCATACTGTTTTTCAGAATAACCCTTCCTGCTCTGATACCTTTTTCTTAACATGTTCTTGATAATCTTTTTTTGATGATTTTTTTTAAATAAAAAACTACTTAAGTTATAAACTGACCAATCAGATGCCTCGGTATAACCATGTGGTGCACGCTGACCCCCACCTGAAACGTTTGATGGAAAGCTTTCAGTTAAAGCAGTGAGGACTTCAAACAAGCTAACTCCGGATCTTTGACAGTGGTTGCCATAGAAACATTGACTCAGACCGACTTGGACCAATCTGGTTTCAAATGGAAGCGCTCATAGAATAGCGACTGAATTGCTTCATTTTGCTGGAGCCAGAGGTACAGTAAGGCTGTGTGTGATGTCACACTAGCTCTGTCCAGTTCCATAACACAGTCAATGGTTTTTGGCATGATCAAAAAGAATAACCTGATTTAATAAAGTAAATATTTAAGGGCTGCATGAATGTCATGGTCTATAATGAAGCTAACACAAGAAAAACAATCACAGCAAAAATGTGTGAAGACAAATGTTTTTTCAGAATTAGTAAAAGGGTTTTTGTTAAGGAACTGTGCACACTTAGATTGTAAAGAATTAAACATAATGACGTTAATGAAGGGTATTTTATTGAAATATCCCAACAAACTTCGAGAGTTTGGACTAATTTTGTTGCAAAGTGTGAATTTGCAGTTTTTTTATGTTAAAAGACTGAAACTAAAGATAGAAATGAGTAAATGAAATATTAAAAAAAAATAAATGATCAAA
This sequence comes from Oryzias melastigma, assembly GCF_002922805.2. Taxonomy (NCBI): domain Eukaryota; kingdom Metazoa; phylum Chordata; class Actinopteri; order Beloniformes; family Adrianichthyidae; genus Oryzias; species Oryzias melastigma. Next base: position 21,521,057 of record NC_050513.1, read on the forward strand.
TTCATCAAAACTAAGAATCTGTGAAAGTTTTTACCAAATGGCCGACCTTCAGGCATTAGACACAAAGCAGTAGAAGAAGAAGAAGAAGATACTTTATTAATCTCTGCAGTGAGAAATTCCATACACATGCATAATACTCTGCTAAAGTAATCACATCTTGGGGTGTCTTTCACTGGGGGTATGCTTTAAACTGGATCAAGTGAAAAATATTGAAAGTCGTGACTATAATATTGTTATGTAAGAGTGAAACAAAGAAAACAACATTTATGTAACACAGTATTGACAGGTTTGAAGCTTCAATGCAGCAAGGAAAAAAGACTAAAGGATTTATTGACCCATCTGATCTAAACCATTTGGAATGTTTTTGGTTCTTTTGCTAAAAGTTCTTAACCTCACGGTAGTTATTTTAAACTTACCATCAGATTAACACTATTGCAGGTCCCAGGAGGTCATTTTTTTATTCTAAGATCCAGTTTTACCGTTCAGTCACTCTAGAAACCGTAATGTGGGAACAACCAACAGTAATGACTGAACTCTGCTGAAACCTGTCTGTCTGTGTTATATTGGAAAATGCAGAAAGACGGTGCAGACTGCTGTGCCGGCTGGTCACCCTCTTAATAATTATATCTTCTTAGACAGGCCTACCACTTCAGCCTCACAGCAAGTAACAAAGTGAGAGTCTGAGACAAAAGGACGCGTACTATGCAGTTGGCATGGTGACGGCTGGGCAGCCAAGAGGATTGACTGCAGTCTGGCAGCATCCCAGATTTAAACAACATCCCAGATTACCATCAGCTAATCAAGGCTGAATCCCTGCTGCAGAGGTGACGGTGACAGACAGGCAGGGTGACCTGGACAGCGTGGAGACTGACCAATGAGAGGAGACACCCACCTGCTGACAAGGAACATGAAAAACCCTGGAGAGCCTTCTTTGTGAGCCCTCTTCTGGGTTTTATGACACTTTTGCACTTGATAGGAGTAGAACAGTTAGGAAGGTAGGCTGTATTTCATTCACATCTCTGAGTAAAACACCAGCTGCAGCTGAGTAAGTCAACTTCTACGCAAAACTTACCCTCACAGATCCTTTAGAGCATCAGAACATGTGGACGCTTGCTGTATGTTTTCTTTTCTTTGTCCTATCCAGCACCTGAACAAACGCATACGAGCTGAAGGCCTCTTGTCTAGGACAGATGTTGCTGCATTAACCTGATAAGGACTGGACCTCATTTGTCAATCACTTTTAGCAAACTGTGTTCAATCTTTAAAATGAAAAAAAAAAAACACATATTTTTTATTGTTTCTCTGTATTTAGCTGCTTTTCATTCCTAAAGGTTGAAAGAATCTGTGCATAAACGAAGCCCTCTCATGAAAAACATGAATGTAAACACGTTCCTCATCAACAGAGGTCACCTCAGCACGTCATTCATGTGATGACTCAGCATTCAGATTTATGCCACATGCTCTTCCTAAATGCAGTCAGACTGTCGGTAAATCCACAATCTGCTGGTTTGAAGGCCAGTGAAGAGCTCTGTACCAACAGCCTAGGAGAATAACACACATGCTAACATCTATTTTAGCCCATGTGTCAACATTTATTTTTGACACGTTACATTTTTCTGATTTCATGACAAGTATCTGCTCTACACAATCTGACCTAAGAACTACACTGGAGTTTGTTTTAACAAGACTTAGATAACATGAAGATCTAAGTTATAAAGTCTATCAAAATGTAAGTTCTATATAAATTCTATGTAAAAAGTTCTGTAATGTGAAGAGTTAAGCTTCAAGAAGATCTCTTTTCATCAACATCTCCACAAGCTTACTTTGAGGCTGTAGACCACATGTGTCAAAGTCTCGGCCCGGGGGCCGGATCCGGCCCTCTGGGTAATTCTATCCGGCGATCCAGATCATTTTATTGTTATTAATGACCCGGTGTTATCTTGTGCTTATTTCTAAGTTGTCTAATATGGAGTGTAAAATACTGAAAGTGATTTAAGGTTTAAGTTGATTTATTCTGGAACAATATTCCTGCCCTTTTATTATTCATAATTATGTTAAAAAGTTATTGTTTTAAAAATATAGTTTTAGAGTGTTCAATAAATGTTTATCCTGTTTGGCCTACGACCTAAGGTGTAGTTTGGATTTTGGCCTCTTTTGCGATTGAGTTTGACACCCCTCACTTGAGTGTGTACCCCCTCACCGGCCCCTGCAGGGTCAGTGAGGGGGTACACACAGCCCTGAGCCTTAAATAAAACACTAATAAACCCAACATTCAGAGCAGGACTTACGCTGGCCAAACATGTCTAAAGATCAACAGAAAGAATCACAGAGTGTCACTGAACAGGTCAGCATGATGCCCTGACAGCCCTGCAGTCAATGTGAATGTGTGGGTTTGACGAATGATCCCTGACTGAGCATTAGTGAGGGAGGGCTGCACCAGACGTTCATTAAATCTCACTGAGGCTGACCCACAGCCTGCACCTTCCATCAGAGTCAAACTGCCGCTGTGGCCTTTAGCAGAAGCCTGGAGCACCAGAAGCTGTCAGGCTGCAGAGCTGCAGTAACATCCTCAGGTTGGCCTCCTGATCACCACGCATCTGCAATTACAGCTCAGTGTGCCCCTGAGTGGACTCAGAGCGGACTCTGCTGCCCCACCAATGGAGCGGAAGAAAGCGACAGGAAATGCATGACTTGACTTGCCATCTCATCAGCAGGCCTGAGCAGCTTGCTTCGCCTCATCCCTCGTCTCTCCTGCTTGGCTTCCCAGACCTGACCCAAATACAGCGAACGCAACGAGGCTTCAGCAGCACCCGAGGAAGTAACAGCTCTTCCTCCCATGCACTCCCAGTGTTTATTCCTTTTTCCTTCTATCTTATCGTTTGGATTCTTTAAAGAATCCCCACAGCCGTTCTTGTCACAGTGATCTCTGATTTGCTTTGATTTTTCACGTGTGCACTCGCTTTTAGCCTGCCCAGCATTTCTCACGAGCACTCAGTGAGCTTAAGCTGGAGGTCGCATTATTATAGTCCACTGAAATGTCTTCCAAGTTCAGCTTATCTAAATTCCAAACGTCTTTTCTTCACTACTTACAGGTCTAATGAAAGAGAAAATGAAGATCGCTCGTCACTTTCTTCATGATCCACCAGCTGTCAGCTCCTGCTTCACTTTGAGAGCATCGTTTTCTTTAACTATTTTTTAAACTTAAGTAAGCCTGTTTCTAATACACATTAGCTCTGTGTAACGATGCATTTTAACAACAATTTGATTCATAACATAATTTCTGGTTGCCGATACAATTCACAGGTTATTTTAGTTGATTTGGAACAATTGGATTTCATAGGTTAATCATAGGTTAATTGGTGACTCTAAATTGCCCCTAGGTGTAAATGTGAGAGTGAATGTGTGTGATTGGGGCCCTGTGACAGACTGGAGACCTGTCCAGGGTAAACCCCGCCTTCGCCCATCAGCAGCCGGGTTAGGCTCCGGCACACCCGGGACCCCGAAAGGGAAAAAGCGGACAAGAAGATGAATGAATGAACGAGAAGATGAATAATCAATTAAAATGTGTACAAGTAAACAAGAATGAATGTCAAATCCATTCACATTTTAGTTTGATAAAGTTCAGTCCATTGTTGTTTTTCCACATCAGAATAATCATTATTAGAACATCCTAGCAGACTGTATGGTATTTGATCAATTCTAAGTGTTTCCACACAGTTTTCCTGCTGGTTTTCCAGAAATCCAGTTTCATCTGCTGTTGATTATCTGAATCAGGTGCGTTCACCCAATAAAGAGCTTCAACAGCAGTTTGGTTGAAAAACATATAGAACACCGAGCCTTGAGGCCTGGAGTTTGGCGCCCCTGCTTCTGTACATAGAGTCAATGTTGTGACCTGCCTTTCTGTCTCTGACGGAGCCCCTAAAGTTCCCCCCCGACCTGTCTCTGCCGTCTGATCTGGAGTCTTCGATTGTGGATGTTCGATCTGTTTGCCTTATCTAGATAGATTTCTGTGACGACCCCGCTCTGCTTCCAGGCCTAAGTATTCGCAGCACTAAGAAACGGTGTGGATCAGGAGTATTCTTTGGAGCATGACATTATTTCTTCCAGTTTTCACCACTCATAACACTGAGGCTATGTCCGAACTCCCACTACAACAATATATAGCGCGGGACTATCTAGTGCCCTGGATTTTAAAAGCAATTCAGACACCACGCTCACTATTTTTTTATGAACAGCAAGTATGATTTCATTAAGTGAAAATCTAATCAATACAAGCATTCTACATCTATTCATGACTCCACTGTGTTCTGATAATTAAAATGTGGATGTTTATTAAAAAAATATATTGAAACAAATTTTTTTCACAAAAAAAAGTTCAAATACAATGCATTGTGGTCTATATTCACTAATGTAGTGAGCATCAATGCACTCTTTTTTGGAAAACCTTCTGTGAAATTTCTACAGAGCTCTATTTTGGAACTGTTGATTTGGACAGCACTACAAAATGGTGAACACACTAACTAGTGAGTAGTGACGGAATTTGGACACAGCCTTTGTGTTCTGAGTAATGTTCGGACTTTGTGTTGCTCCGGTTACCAGCTGGTGTTTAGGCCAGCACAGACATAGAACATTAGGTGCATCACTGTGTATTTCACCTTTTAATCCACATCCTGCAGCCAATCGGAACTGTAGGCAACAGATTCTTAACAATGATGTTGCAAAGTACACATCAGATGAGATAAAGGTTACCTTTAAGATCATTTCCACTTCACATCACAAGTGACATTTTCTGCAACACAACATGTCACATTGCACAGCACAATGTTCCTACGTGCTCAGGACTCAGTTCCTGTCTCTCCATCATCTTCCTCGGGGTCTCAGGGATCCCTAGAGCCTGTCCTGGCCATCAGTGGAATGACCACTCAACCGCTGAGTGACACAAACGGCTGGAGACACTCACTCCTGGGAGCAGCTCAGTCAAACCTACAAAAAACCCTGACAGGTTTGAAGTCTTGAGCTCCACAGTGTGAAATAATGCCACAAAAGTAAAAAGAGAATAGAGTAGAGTAATTCCAGATTTTTGAGTCTCTTTCAGGGAACCAAAATGTAGCTGCAAGCTGTTTTAATATGTATTCCAGGCTAGGAACTGGAAGCAGGGAATTCGAGTGCCATACAATAATACTTCCTTTGTGGTGATTATGTGGAAGGATCTTTCCTGCAGAGCTCAAGCAGCAGCAGCTTAAAGACGGCCTGTTGAGTGAAAATCCCAGTTTATATCCTTGGAAAAGTAATGCTGCTGAGTCGAGAATGAAGGTATGAACATGCAACCGTTGATGGCATGCAGGATGATACGGTAATTACTGTATTTTTGGACAATAAGGCACACATAAAACCCTTTCATTTATTTTTATTTTCTTTTTTAACTAGACTGAAAATAGCAACTTACAGTACACCCCCACATGAGTCAGACTGTTCACTGTTGAGGCACGGTCACATTTCTGGCCTCTGTTTCTCCCTGCATGGTGCACTCCACCTGAGGTTCACTCCTCGTCCAGCGCTCGAGACATCGTGGTTGGAGAACAGGCGTTTCCTGCCACTAGAGGGCTTTGCTAATTCCACCTGCATCAAACATCTCAAAGACTGAACCCACCTGAACGTTCCAGCGATCGCTGCAGCTTCAATGTTGGTCTGTGGATTACTTCTGATAGCTCCAGCCTGTTATTCTGTTACTCCATGGATATGCAGACGGGCCCTGCACAGGAAAAGCTCTGCCCGCTCGGCTGTGCTGTGATGGCGCTCCTGTTCATACCTCCCAGCTGAACTCTAGATCTGTCCTGAACAACATTTTCATCCTGAATGACTATTTTACCTACAACTCTCTATGCCCCCTTTTGCTGATGAAACGTGGATGAAAGCAGGTGATGACGGCGCTTTTGCTGACCCTCTCCCCCTTGCTAGTTCCCCACTTGCTTGTAGTGGAGGCAGTGGTCTGTGTTTGTTTTCAGTTCAAGTTTGAAACTGCACCTTCTCTTCATTGTCTTTCAGGTGTCTGCAGGCGTTCTGGAGTTTTAATATCTGCTTGATGTGCCCAGATCACAACAAAAACACCCGGGTGACCGTGCTCGCTGTCATCGTCCCTCAGTTATAAAATCTCATTCAAAACATTCAGACCGGAGCAGTTTAAATGTCAATTAAAAAACTCACCTTTTAAGAATGACTTTTAATGCTCAGCAAAGGTAGACTTTTATTTTGTTTGTCTTATTTTATTCCTATTTATCTTGTAAGTATTTTATTGCTTTCTACTTTTTGTAATTTTATGCAGTTTTTCATTTTGTTCTTAAGTTGTACAGTGCTTTATAAATAAAACTTCATTCATTCATTCACACATTCATTCATACCATTGAAGTCTGTTTTGACAAAAATGCATTTGACTGTTATATCACTGGTCAGTGACCTCTGACTAAGTCTAATACATTTTAAAATGGTTTAGGTAAATTTTGATAGCAGAGATTTAAAATAATTGAAAAAATGTTGTTGCATGATTTTGAAATTAACATATTCAACTGGTCAAAGTTTATTAAGGAGCCAGATATAAAAATGTGTGTTTGAAATCAGTTTAATGAACATATAGTGGATTACTTCTAGTGCATCATTTAACTAACAATAAAGGAGAAGACAAACTTTAGGGGTTTCTGAATTTTGACAAACGAAAAAAAATGTAAAAAGTTATAACATTGTAACAATGGATCTTCATAAGGTTGGACTCTGATAGACAAGAGAGTCTGGTTCTTTACATTTCTCTGTGTTTGACCTCAAAACTGTCTGGAAGCTGCCAAGTTCTCTCAGACACAACTCACCCAACCGTGTCTTTGTGCATTGGGCACAACTGGCAGAAAGACAAGCAACCATTTCCAAACAACTCCCAGGAAACTAAAAGCATAGTATCATCTCAGCTGAAACATTGCAATCATTTAAACTCATTTTACAATAAGAATTCATCAGGAAAATAACCAGTGAAACATGCATGCGGTCATCAGACTGCAAAACAAAAGAGTGCAGCATGTACCCATGATCATTGTTCACCTGTTTGTCTCTTTATCTCTATGCTACAGTGACACAGTGCCTCTAGAAATCCGCTAGTGTTGTACTGCAGGCTTTTAAGATTGTATCTCATGCCAAAGGCCCTCAGCATCAGCTGAATGACATGACTGCATGTGACAGCAGAAACCTCTGCAGTGGAGCTTTTATATCACTGTGTCATGCAGATGCTGCAACAGTGAGACTAGGAGGACACTCCACACACACCATAACTCTCATTTGGTTGTTCTGGGGAAGTGTATTTAACTCACAATAATTGATGATAAATAAGATTATTGATCTGCTTTAGAGTGTTTCATACTCCACCTTTAGTCTTGGTCAAAAACATGAATCTGCTGAAACTGCAGGTTAGGATGCAGTCAGGTGTCTGAATGGCAGACAACTACAACTTATTTAGATCAAAGCAACACTCTCTCACCTAGAGGAAGGTGGGGGGTGGGGGAATGGCGTTCTGTCCAGGATGTAGCCTGCCTTCGTCCAACAGTAGCTGGGATAAGCTCCAGCAACCACAAAAAGGATTCAGCGGGTTCAGAAAACAAATGGATGCAATACAAGAACAACGGTCAACTGCTGACTACCTCCCTGTTACTGCAGAACAGTTGACTTTGTGTCTTTAAATCATGGTTCATTTTTGAAACAGCTTTGTAAGTTTTAACAGCAGCCACACTACTGGTCTGTGAGACCAACAGATAAGAGCATTGAGACCGGTTCAGACTGACAGCACAGTGTGAAGTATTCCGCCTGCTTGAGTTCAGCCACACCAGTGCATGTTTCTGCATCACTGAGTCCTCTCTGTGCCCGAAGATCCTGTTGGACACCAACTGTAAGTTTCCATGAGGTTTTACACTAAAAGATGAGTCACAGGAAGCTCAGAAGCACCAAAAACAGGAAAGTTTTTTTTCTGGACATCTGGAGAAAAAAAATTTGATTATTCATCCACAAAACTAACTCATAATTTCAGCTCATGCTTTAAGGCAACTATTCAAATGTAGGCCCGTGGGCCACATGAAGACCAGGAGTAACTTCCAATGGGCCATTAAACAATGTTATAGAACCCCAAATCTCCAATCTGACAATCACCCACCTGCTTCTTCAGCAGCACACGGAGCCTCAGTGTGAAGTATTGTTTGTACCATCCTGCCTGCATTACTGAGCGTTTCTATCTGGACCTGATCTTCTGCTTATTCTGATTGCTTACCTCCTGCCCTGACCCTCCTGGACTCTGACTACTCTTTTCTCTTCTTGGATGATCCCATGCTTGTGATTGACCTCTACCTGTCTGACCCTGATTTATCTTTGTGGACTTTTATCTGTGCTGAGTTCCTGTCTGATTTAATAAACCTGCTGCAGGTGGAACCAGCTATCTGCCCGTTTGTGACAGCTGGTTTATGGTTCAAGGACCCAAGTGTTTACCAAAAAACATAAATATGATTTCATGACAGCTCTGTGCAGCAAAATGTACTATCATGCAAAATATTTTTTCTTCAGTCATGAGAGCATGATCAATGGCTTCAAGGTTTTTTTTAAACTGACAGCATTTAGACACAGCTAAATGTTGTGGCTCCTTCAATGGGTGACTGGGAACTTTTTCAATGTCTTCTTCCAGACTGCATAGAAATGCACGGTGGCGCAGTGGTTAGCGCTCTTGCCTCACAGCGAGAAGGCCCCGGTTCGAATCCCAGCTGGGACCTTTCTGTGTGGAGTTTGCATGTTCTCCCCGTGCATGCGTGGGTTTTCACCGGGGACTCCGGCTTCCTCCCATCGTCCAAAAACATGCTTCATAGGTTCATTGGTGACTCTAAATTGCCCCTAGGTGTGAATGTGAGAGTGGATGTGTGTGTGATTGAGGCCCTGAGACAGACTGGAGACCTGTCCAGGGTGAACCCCGCCTTCACCCTTCAGTAGCCGGGATAGGCTCCGGCACCCCCGCGACCCCGAAAGGGACAAAGCGGACAAGAAGATGGATGGATGGATGTCATCCAAAGTCTGCTCTTTACCCGACTGGAATCACAAAAGCTCCTCCTTTCACTTTTTGTAATGTGACGGGCTGTTTGGATCACCTTGACTGTTAACATTTCCAATGAACTCATTCAGACATGAAGAGTGTGAAATGGAGCAAAAACACACAGTGCCCCGCGATAGCTGCCATGTCCTCAGCTGCTCTGTGGACAGTGTTAGTTCGTACCTCACATTACAAACTGTTACAGAAATGTTTAAGAGCATCTAAAAGAAGAGACAAAATCGCTTCAAATATTTCCTGTGCCATATTTTCACTTTTAACACCGATGGACTTTTGTCTGAATTCTCTTGCTTCGTCAAGGAGCACCAGCTCCCTCCTGGAGGTAGGAAGACTTAGCAGATTTGGCAGAAGCTGCAGCATAAACTAGAAAATACTTTGACATTTTTTATCCATTTTCTTTGCACAATCACCAAAAAGACATCAAACATCAAATACATCTGCCAGACTGTTAAGATTCAAAACACAGTGATAATAACAGTGTGGCAGGTTAAAGTTTACATCCACAGCTCCTTCACTAACATCTGCTCTCTGCGGTGTTTATGTCACAGAGCAGAAAGCTAGCGTTAGCGTTAGCGCTGTTTATTCTATCTGGGCTTTCTCCGGTCCGTACGACCAAGAAAGAACCTCAACAGTGACGCCACGCACCGTGCGAACTCACTTACACTTCTTACAAAGGAAAAAAAAAGTGTGACCGACAATAAGATTTAGGCTCTTAAAGTAGCTAGCTACGAGCTAGCAAACCAATGCAGCAATAGGCATTTTGACCGAACATTTTACGTGTTTCCAACATGAATTTCCATCAGTTTTTGTGCAGGTTGAACGTGAATATGTGTGATTAACATCCACTGTGTTTTAAAAAATGAAACATTAATAAAAAATACATCAAAGACCCAAACTAGCATGCTACCCCTGAGTTGCTAGCACCCACTTTAGCAGACAGTTCACGGTTCCCAGCCTGATTTCTCTCTATTAAAATGTGATTCCTGTCCTGTGATGATTCCTCTTCATTGGATTATTTTGTTGTCAAGGTTTTTGAAGTCGATTGTAAAACACTGCGTCTCCTTTTGGTACTTTTTCGGACCTCCGTCATTCATTACTCGAGAAGACTCGATCCATAATGATGGCGCATGTCTGTCACGCCGTATGTCACGTGACTTCCAATCCAGTAATATATGTCTTTGATTACAAGAAAAAAACACCGGGGAGGAGGAGGAGGAGGAGCAGAAGCTCGGATTTAAAGTCACAGGCAGTCAACAAGCTTTTGCCTTCTCGCTCTTGCAGCTTTTTGTAGAAGATCGTGATAAAACGATCTCTCAAAAATGACAGATTTTCAGCTTTGGAGATGGTAAGACGGTTTTTTATCGTCATATCGCCCACCCCTAAAGCAAAGATTCACATGCTGGTAGATGCAGCTTTCTGGATTGAGGTGATGTTCAGCAGCAGTGAGCCTCACAAACACCACAGTTTTAGAAGATAAGAAGATTTAACACTGTGAACAAAACCACAAAATGTTCCAACCAATGTTTCTGACATAACGTGTTAGGTATTCTTCTTAAAATGTATTTATTTAAAGTAGACTAAACAACTATATATCAGGAACTGTATCCAACTCAGAGTTTTGGCTTTTGTTTTGAAAGGTTTTTGAGTTGTGTACCTACACCAATGCTCACAAATAACTTAAGCATATTAGAAATGAAATGAAAAAATGAAAAAAGAAAGGTAAGGCTGTGCTCATTTCTAAGCATGCAAAGGAGACATTTATTAATGTTTTTTCTCCAGTCCTCCAAAGGCAGAACGTAACCATTCTGCTACTACAGAATTCCAGTAAATCTCTGATCCACCTCACCAAGAGCTTTGATCCTTCATCCTCCCTGATCTGAAATCTTTCTCGATGTTTTCTTTCACGTCTGTGTTCTTCCCTTGACATGGCTGCAGAGCCGCTGCTACAATCTAAACTAATCTGTGCACTCTTCAATCTTAATGAGCATGTCACAAAAAGAGCCAAAGATGTGAGACTTGACACTCTGAGGTGACAACCGATGCCTTTCTCTGGCGAATGCAACCTTCCCTGTACTGTGCCAGTTTCTCTGTGCTCCTCAGAGGTTTGAATTTCACAGAAGAGCTGCTTTCTTGATGTGAACAAGCAAAGTCCCTAATGAGAGACTAGCAGGATCCTCATCACTTTAGTAGCTGAAAATCATCCATTTCTCCAAAGGATGATTCATTACTACAACTTTATTCCCCACAAAAGTGAGGAAGATAAAAGTGAAGCAGCTGGTTTCTTGCTTGTCCTTCTGTGGTCATGCTCTTTCTAAAGAAATACAATGGTGCTACTGACATGAACTCTGAGAAAACCTGTCTTGTTTTTGATTTGCTTTAGACACAAATCCTCTAACAAGGATTCAAGACATGAAAAAGACACACATCTTATCCAAAATAAATATAAAACCACTTTATCCTTTAAATGTATCTTTGTGAAGTTCTTCAGTTACATCTATCTATTTTTTGTCTAAAACCTCAGTTTGACACACTGCAATCTAGCCTCTATTTTTGATTTCAGCCTTCATTTAATCTAATACAGACACACCAGTTCATCTGGAACATTCAAGACTGATTTAGCTTTGATCAATCTCAAACTTAAGTTCATTGTATTGAGCTTGTTTCCACATTGTTGTTGTTGATCACCTCTTGGCTTATCCCGTTGTTTTCCAAACTGAAGTATTGCATGCTAATAAAACAGAAGTTGGGGCATCAAATTCCCACCAAAAGTCTCCAACGGGCACATTTCAAACTTCACGCGAGCAAATTACATCACCCACGTGCATAAACCAAACTCCACGCTTGTAATCAACGATCCACGGGCACAATTCTGCCTCCATGAGCGCCCCTGTATCCCTGTGCTACGCCCGTGGAAGCATTTCTGCGCCTGTGTATCAGCTCCTTTGCGTGTGTGTGAAAAAACTTGTTCCCACAAAAAAGCAAAAGCCGGAAAGGTACCGGAGCAAAACAAAACACGACGGCGAAACAACTTTGGGGTGACAGGAAGTACTTCAGAAATCGGAAAATGTTGAATTGCATTGTTTCCTTATCTGTTGGTTCTGTTTTCGATTTAAAATTTAATGGGGACACTAGAAATTATTGTTTTTTGTCTAGGACCGTTTAGAAAGTGATAATCATATAAAAAGTCAATTTATGATTTTTATTTTATGTTACTTTGAAAAACGAGTGACGCACCTCTTCATTATGGGCGTAAGAATTTGCCCCGCCGGCAGGTAAGGTAAGGTGTGTGAATGGGTCTATAGAGCGCTTTGGGCCTTAATCAAGGCAGAAATGTTCTCTAAAAGTATCCACCACTTCTCATTCAACACCAGTAAAATTATTCAAAATGTTGGATTTTTGTCCCTGGACATTAAATGTTTGCGCCCACATTGGGTCAAGTCTTGACCTTCAGGGACTTCCTTTGAACAGTCCTGAAAACTGTCTGTCCACACCCCATCAGTCCAGGTCTTCACAGAGAACACCTGCAGTGAAGATCTGAGTGGAGGGAATCCTGAAACAATGAAACGGTATGAAAGAGGATGCAGAGATGCAGCGAAACTTTACGCATGTTTTAGCTTTATGTTTGCTGCCTGCATAAGTTGATGGGATTCAGAACCTGCTGAGTAGTGTTTGATCACAGTCACGAGGGCCCCTTCAGGTCTCTTCAAGGGTCCTGCCGCCGGAGGATAAGCGAAATGGGGCGTGTCTTTGTTGGTAGAAGTCACTTTAACTTGGAGGCAGCGAGTTACGCCTCCATGTGTGAAGGATTGTTGACTCCTGGGCTAAAGTTCTGCTGTAACTGTTGTCCGAGCTTTGGCTAAAGCCGCCGGCATCATTGCTGAACAACCGCCTGAGAACGAGACTGACTCCAACAACGATGAGAGGGAACCGGAATGTTTGATGATGGAATCATACAACTGTTTAAGTCAAACACCAACGATGTTTGGTGGGAGAAGATTGATTAAACAATTATAAAAGTGGTTGTTAAATAGTGGAATAAAGTTTAACTAAACTAGCTGTTTTGTTCCTATTACCTTTTTTATTTGTGCCTTATAATACGATGCACCCTATGGTGTGGAAAATATGTTATAAATGTCATTGCTGTTCACAAACAGAAATAATTAGTTGTTTCAAATAATGTAGTCTAGAGGTTGAATCATGGAAACTGCACTTAAAAACTGAAATGTTACGCAGCTCATTCAAGTGGCTTCTTCAGAGTGATGAAGATGACAGCCTCAATGATATAATACCTCCACAATATTAATAAACATTAAACAATAATATAATACTCCAAATGGTCAGGTGAGACCATTTTCAAACAAACTTCTCGCTGTGATTAGAAAGCTGCTGCAGCACGACTGATGGTTTCCACCTAAACACTATTAAAATTGAATATTATGATACAATCTTTGTCCATGATCCAATAACAGCTCTGCATAATGACGTAAAAATTGGTTTGGGGTTCAGAGCTCCGGGTGAATTTATTTTGCTCTCTCCAATCTTGCTTAATCCCTGTAAGTCACAGAGATGCTGGAGCCTATCCCAGTCACTGGAGGAAAGGATGGTTCAGTTTTGCAAGCCACTCACTTAACATTTACCTTCATCTGTTTTACATTTCTGGAGCTCTCCAGCATGGAAGAAACGTTGACCCGCAGGCTGAAGGTGAATGGATTCATATTCAACTCCAGGCAGGAGCTCAAGTAAATCACAAAAATACAGGTTCTTTATTGAAATGACCTGCTGTGAAAGCATCATCCAAACAGTCATGCTCATGCTCCCTGCACAAGCTCTTAAAAGAAAACAAGGAACCAACCAAGAACCAACGTAAGACAGCAGAACCTGGTGAGAAGTTCAAAGAGACCAAAACAATGAAAGACTGTTTGAGTTTGACAGAAACATCTGAGCATTCAAACGTGTCCGCCTGGCTCTGCTGCGCTGTCAGTGTTTTCAGCAGTGTCTGTCTGCTCCACGGAATTAGTCTCGCAGCCCCGGAGCTGATGGCAAACTGCAAACTAGAAGACCAACAACATATGGCGCACGGGTTTATGGGATTACTCGATTAACAAGGTGACTCAGAGGGCTACTTATCTGCAAAACGTCCCGACGCGCGTGGACGCCGCCTGTGAAGCCCAGAGGATCCGCGTGCGTTCAGGATCCGGAGCCCAATTAAACTCACCCAGTTCTGCGTGAGTGTGCACGTCAGCTGTCGGGCCCAACGGCGCGGCGAGCGCGCGCATCCTTCTGGCGCGTAACAGCAAGCCTAGGACTGATGGAGGAGCGCTAAACTTCAAATATGGAGACAAGAAAACCCCCTCGAGCCCTCACCTTGGCGCGCGGCGCGTGCATGCGCAGCGCGCACAGATAGCATAAATGTCCCCAAGTGTAGTTTGTTTCCTTAAACTACATGGACCAAATCAAAAGTAGGTTAGAAACCCGAGGATGCTCAGGCCCCCCCCCCCCCC
>NC_050513.1:21535743-21536519 GCF_002922805.2 Oryzias melastigma
GCCCGATGCAGCATCAGGTAGATCTACCGGAGGAGCGTCTTACCGTGAGGGAAAGCGTTGGGCTGCACGGCGCGCAGGAAGGTTTGCACCAAGTGGAACAGAATTCCAATGGGTCCCGGCTCGTAATGGGCCAGAGTCTCGTAAACTCCCGCGGGCACATAACCGAAATCCAACTTTCCCGGAGGCGGGAGCCTCCGCTGCTCCGTCTCCTGCTGGAGTTCACCGGACACAGGAAACACCGGCAGCAGCAGAAGCAGCAGAGTCCCGATCTCCAACATGCTGGCCGGACCAAACGAGGGCTTCTCGTAGACTGGACCCAAATCCGGAGGAGGAGCGGACCGGACTCTGACTTGGACTTGTCACCGCGCAGACGGCGACGTGAAGACGCGATGCTCTTTCTAAAAGTGTTCCTGTGGAGACGGCGCAGCTCCGACAGAGCAGCGGAGCTGGAGGCGGCGCGCTATGAGCATGGTCCCCGCGGTACGAGGCTCCCTGACGGCCAAGAACCCGCTGCTCTGCTCCACCTTCTCAGCTGTCCACGCGCTCCGTGCGGTTCCGTGTCACTGACACATGCGCGCCTGTCCCTTCCTCCTCAACAGCAGCGGAGCAGCACGAGGATGCGCTGAATGACGGGGGCGCGCAGCCAACAGCGCAAGCGCTGGTCCTCAGAAAAGCGCTCCCCCTGCTGGAGAAAAGAGGATGTGTGGATGGAGGGAGGGGTGGGTGTATGGATGGATGGACGGACGGATAGATGGATGGATGGTTGGATGGATGGA
>NC_050513.1:21536621-21547055 GCF_002922805.2 Oryzias melastigma
TGGATGGATGGACGGATAGATGATGGATAGATGGATGGGTGATGGATGGATGGGTGATGGATGGATGGATGGATGGTTGGATGGAGGGATGAATGGTTGGATGGATGGAGGGATGGATGGATGATAAAATAATAGATGAAAGGTCTTATTTGGACTGGATCACTAGGAACCACAATGATTCAGAATGCTCAGTGGATGTAAAAACCCAAAGACAGCCCATATTTTTTTTATCAGTTAGTGTTTATGTTTCCTCATAAGATAAAAACATTTAATAGTTCTCATTATTAATGTAGTAAAAACATAAAGATTTCCTCTCTACCTGCCCTACCTGCACGTGGTTCCTGCCTGTCAGCCTGCACACAGGTGAACTCCTAAACTGTTTTTCGTCTGGAGTGCAAACAGATCTGCAGTGAAGCAGTGTGACTGCAGGTGCAGCATAGGTACAGGAGGTTCTGCTCACCAATAACACCCTGTCCTCTGTGGAGTGCATGTGGGCCCAGCTTCTGCAGGTACAGGAGGAAGACTTCTGTTTTCAATCTCTTCATCTGATTTCCATTATCTCCTCATCAGCGATGGCATAAACACATCCAGCCTGCAGAGGTGCAAAGGACACACAACATCAAATCCAGGTTGATGATTGTCCTTCTGCTGATTCTAAACAGAATGTTACACTATGGCTGTGGCTGAACGCTGATCTGGGGTCTGCCTGCACACACCTGCAGACTGTTCTTTGAAAGGCAATTATAACGTAACGAAGCTGAAGGTCTCAGAACTCTGAATAGCGAGAAGCTTAAACCTCTAAGAAACTCTGCTGTAGATTGACGTTGATACCACAGAATAGAGGCAGCTCAGAAGAAGTCACTGAATCCTTAATCCTTCCAACAAAAGACATCATCATTAAAAAAAAAGACGTCTTCAGCTTCCTCTTCCCGTGACTCTGAAAAGTAAAGCACAGGAACACGGTACCCAATCAGATCATCAGGTCTGGAACTAAGGCCCCACCCACCCTGGAGACAGCTGGACTGAGGATTCATTAGCATGGGTGTAACACCCCCACCCCCAGCCCCACCCCCCAGGTCCAGGCAGGATCAGTTTGAAAGTGGTCAGCATCTTGTGAGCTCCTCCCCTGCATGAGGGGCTGTGCTATACGTGGACCGAGTGAGGTGTTACTACGGAAACTGACTGTGTCAGTCCATTTTTGATCAGCTAAATGAGCGAAAAGTCACTCAGGGACTTGGTCAGGGGGGGCAACACATAGGGAATGCAATCCCCCCCCATGTTGCTTTCTGGTGAGGAAGACAGGCCTACAGGCTTGGAGGCTGGGCCACCCAGCACCCTAAAGGAGAAAAACTCTGTCTGAGCCCCGCAATCCAAACCAAACGTCAAACTCAAGGAATAAAGGGAAAATCTGGAACATTTCTCTGGAGTATGCTGCTTGTATCTTTTAATAATAGCAATATTAATTCACTTTATTTAAAGTGCCTAAAACCTTCAACCATCCTTTAATTACCTCCTCAAGGAACAGAAACAGAACTTTTTCTAACAGCTTTCTTTTAAAAAGACATGTGGTTTTTGAAGAGCTCAGTAACAACAGCGAGCTGCACAACTCCCATCTGCTTCCATACAAACTGCAGACACTGCACTAATGCTGAGGCTGTCCTATGGGGAGAGTTAGACGTTCAGATTTTACATTTTATCGTGACTAAAATGTTCCATCAACAGTTTGTAGACATTAGATACAGAGAAGATGTTTTTGCGGTTTCAGACGTTCAGCATTTGTTGCTCCTGACTAATGATGGTTTGTGTCTGAATTCCCCCCAATCACTATATACTGTAGTGGGTTCTTCATTTTCTAGTGCTGCCAATTCCAAAATCGAGAGCACTCGAAATTTCCCAGAAGTCTTTGCGAAAAACTAGTGCGCATCAATGCTCACTAAATTGGCAAATCTAGACCACAATGCATTGCGGTCGAACGATTTTGAACAAAAAAAATGTTTAAATGTAATATTTAAATAAGCCATCCACATTTACCATCAGAACAGAGTGGAGTCATAAATAAATGTCGTGCAATGTTCGTGTGTATTTGATTTTCATTTTGTGAAATCGGTGACATCATATCTGGTGTTTAGAAAACTAAAAGAAGAGTAGTGATCATCGTGTCCGAATTACCTTTAAAAATTAGCACATATAGTCCCGTACTATATAGTTTTTTAGTAGTTAGGGGGGAATTCGGACACAACCCATGGTCCAAGCACCTTGCTGTGGAATAATAATACTAATTAAAGCCGCAAGCGATGTTGGATGGCCCGCAGTCGCTACCCGCCCTCTCCCTCGCCGCCCACTCATACGCACCAACACCACGCTCGCTCCCGCCCCTACGCACCATCCCGCCCTTGACGCTGACCTTTGACCCAAACTCGCCTGCTAAGCAGACACTATGCACCACTAACCCCCCCCCCCCCTTCTGTATAGCTGACCTGTGATGAAAGTGAGAAATTGCTTAAAAAGGCACTTTTTTCAAAATGGCGCCTTTTCTGTTAGTGTTATCTCCATAGCAACCATTTTATGTTTTGTTCGCCCGAGGTCACCGAACAGATTGACGTTAGTTTCACAAGAATCGGCCAAAGTACATTTTTTAATTTCCTTAGCAACGGAGGTTGTTTGCTAACCACGCCCACATTCCTTATATGTCCATATTCAATGATATTATACCTGTTACAGCTTAAGCCTGGGATCAGCATATTAAAGTCTCATAGCAATGCATTGAAATATGAGCGTGTATTAACACTACGCCACTTTTTCGAGCTCGCCACGCGCACGCTGTTCAAAATGTATAGCTTGTAATGCCATATATTTTATGCCATTGGCTTCCCAATGATGGCAAAAGCGTTTGGTAATGATTGATAAATATCCCTAAAAGTTATATTTGTTTGAAGCTGGTGCAAAGTGTGGTTTTTTTAGACAAATCAAGATGGCAGCCCTTCACAAGGTCAAAGGTCAACGAAACTTTAGGGGTCGTTGAAGACTAACGCCAGTGGCATGTGGGTCAAAATTCGTAAAAATCGGATTAACAAAAGAGAAGTTCTAACTTTGTAAAATTCACAAAATGTCAGATTTTGAAACAAAATGGCCACCAAGTGGTAGGTCGTGGAGCCATCCCATAATAATGTAAAATTTATCCATAGATATATCCAGTAAAGCTATGTTGGTTTCGTTCGCGAATTGGGAACTTTTTTTTATTATTTTGCTGAGTCCGCAGTTTTTTCGTGATGGTTTTTTTGCGTACCAGGGCCGCATTTTAGGCATTACGGTTTCGAAAGTTACATTGTTTCCCTCAGCTTGGGCCCCCGGACGCGCGAATACCCATTTTACTGAATTTCCCGGCGGGGATGAATAAAGTTGATCTTATCTTATCTTTACGCAAATCGCCCAAAATATATGCGAGCTAGCTAAACCGTGGCGGTTGCGACCTTGCCACGCGCACACCATTCAAATTCTACAACTTCTAATAGCAAAATTGTTCTCACAGTAGATTCCCATTTATGGCCAGTGATGTGACATAACAATTGATAAAACCCCCCAGGAGGTATCTCTTTTTGTAGCTTGCAGTAAAAGTGCTTTTTTCAACATTTCAAGATGGCGGCATCTTCCCAAGGTCAAAGGTCAATGAAACTTCTACGGTCGTTGTAGACTCCTGCTATGGACATGATTCTCAAGTTTCGTGAAAATCGGACAAACAAAACTTCAGTTTTCCCATATTGTTGAAAAATGTGAAAATCGCCATTTTTCTGATTTCGGCACAAGATGGCCGCCAAGCCGTAGGTCGTGTGGCCATCCCATAATAATTTCAAATGTTCCAGGGCTTATCCCCGACACGTGTCATGGCCTTTCGTTTGCGTATTTCGAAAAAAAATTTTTGGCCCCATAAGCGATTTTTGGCCCATTCATTTTTTTTACGAAAACGCTCGCCGTGATGTCATCGTTTTGGGGTGGGTCACGCGCAACATGCCAAAAATTAATTTGCAATTTTCCCTAGGTGTGAGAAAATTTTGAGGTACTTTTCGTTCATGTGGCGGGGGTGTAATTTTGGCTCAAAGGCGCAGAAAGATAGAATGTTAAAGCAAAAACAATATGGTCCTTGCAGTCAGTAGACTGCTGCTGCGGGCCATAATAATACATTTTATTTCAAACCACCCGAGGACACTTTACAGTCTAAAATGGACATTTCAATAAGGACAGATATCAGGAATGTCAGTGAAAATTTGCTTGTTACAGAAAAATATGCATGAAAAAAGTCGATTATCTTTGGCGATTGGACTCATACCATAGAATCAACATCACCACTTAGACCAGTGAGGTCCAAGGTCAGGCCTCGAGGGCCGGTCTCCTACATGTTTTCCAACCAATCTGCCCTTGAAGCTCCTTACTGGCCAAACACACCTGATCCAGGTAATCAGCAGCAGATAAGGGAGGATTTCTGGAAAACCAGCAGGAGGCCAGCCCTCGAGGACTTGAGTTTGGACTCTCCTGATGTAGACATTGATGGTGTCTAGAGGCCAGACCAAGGCAATGATTTAGTCCAGGTGGAGGAGGGCAGAGAAACAAAGCAGGGAAACAACCTTTTATTAATTTAAGGCTAAAGTATGACTGTGATTGGCTGAGAAGAAAAGGCGAGGATTTGGCTGAACTGATGATGCTTGTTGTAGCAACCCAGCGTACCTGAAGTGATGTAGATCTTCCATGCTGACACTGGGCCAAAGCTTCACTTGATGCTTTGGCAGCATAACCCAACATTCATGAGTTCAACTGAGGTTCTGGTTCAGGAAAGCTCCTTCTAAAAAGGAGAAGTATGAGGAGCCATTTGGAAATCTGAGAAGTAAAATTTTGACATCAGTTTTTTCAGATATTTATCATGTTTTAGGAGAAAAAAAAAAGGTTTTGTTTTTTAAATGCATGTTTTCACCCTTCAAATTGATGTATTAACTAAATATTTAGTTAGCAAGATAAATATTTTATTTTAAGCTAAACATTTATTTAAAAATTATATATTTGGCTTTACAAAGTATTTAGTTTGCCCATTAAATATTTATATCTAGTCTAAATATTTATTTTCCAAACTAAACTATTTAAGTTTTGTAACAAAATATTTCATTTGGAATTAAATATTTAGTTCTCTTACTAAATATTTAATTAAAAGCTAAATATTTAGTGAAAAAAAAACACAAACCTAAGTATTTAGTTAAAAATTAAATATTTAGCTTTGATCTAAATATGTAGTTTGGAGCTAAATATTTAGTTAAAAACTAAATACTCAGTTTTTTAAACAAAGTATTTAGTTTTTAATTATATATTTAGATGGATCTAAATACAGTTAAAACCTTTATACTTAGCTGAAAACTATGACGTGTAAAAACTGAATATTTAGTAAAAAAAACTAAACATATCTAAAGACGAATTATTTAGTTTTTAACAAAATAAATAAAAATGAAATATTTATTTTAAAACAAAATAATTAATTAAAAATGAAATAATTAGGTCCAAGCTAAATATTTCGTTTTTCATTCTATTTTCAGTAAGAGAACTAAATATTCAACTCCGAACTAAATATTTAGTAACAAAACTGAAATAGTTTACTTTGGAAAATAAATATGTAGAAGTTACATAAATATTTAATTTCCAAACTAAATATGTGCGCTAAAGTGTAAGCTGTGTAAGCTAAATATATAATTAAAAATATTTAGCTTAAAATGAAAGATTTAACCTGCTAACTTAATATTTAGTTTGTAAATGTACCATTCATAAATACATTAATTTAAAGGGTGAAAATATGCATTTGAAAAAAAGAGACCTGTTATTTTCTCCTAAAACATGCTAAATATCTGAAAACCTTGATGTCAAAATTTACGTCTTAGACTTATAAATGGCACCTCATAGGGAAAGAAATAGAGATTTGTTGGTGAACTTTCAGTGCAAAAAAACAGAAATGACCTAGAACTGGCAAAGGCCTAACAGGAAACTACACATTTTAAACCAAAGTCCACAGAAAACACATGTTAACTGTTTTTTGCTTTAGTTCAACAGGTCATCTTATAACTCAAAATTACATCAAAGATCGAATGTTAGCAGACAAACGTCATGTGCAGAATTTTTCTGCAGCAGCTTTTTGTGATGAAACAGAAGACACTTAAGAACAAAGTTTATTTTTTCGGAATGGCAAAATGATACAGTAGAAATTAAATATAGAATTAGAATGGAACAGACACAGGTCGAAGCTGTGAAAGAGTACAGCTAGTCTTTCTGAGCTGCTGTCCACTGCAGGCTAACACACAGAGCCTAAAGCAAACTCAACAAGGCCAACACTGTCTGAGGCAGACTTCAGAAAAAACACTTCCACAACTCATGGAAAAATAAAACATCTTTACATTGGTCATGAACACTGACTCCTCCAACTACAATCAAACACACATATGAAAACTTCTGAAGAAATTGCTGCCAGATACAGACTTTAACAAAACATTCATGAATGGTTCTTTAGTACCATGTTTGTTTCAATAAAGTACCGTTCAGCTTTGCTAAATAAATAATGTCATCAACCAGAAGCAGATTTAAGTCTTTATGGCAGATAAATCTTTGGGTAACTTTACATAAGTACTGATTTTTATTAGTATTAAATAACTGCTCTGAACAGGCATGGACCAAATAAAAGCTGTCACAACACAAATAAAAGAATTGGCACAGTTTTATTTAAAATTACATTCTAATGAAAGTAATAGAATTTAAAAAAAAGCGTCTTCCAATTATGTACAAACCAGTGAGACTCAACAGAATAAATGCTCTTTTCTACACTGTATATATTATATTTGACCATTTCAATGGAAGGAAATCCTTTGTTCCTAGTAAGGCGTCAGTCGTGAAGAGGTCAAAGCCCACATGCAGCTGTAGACGTATTGCTTCAGTCATCCTAGGGTGTAAACCGCAGGAGCTCTGGTCAAAGTGGAGGTGAGTCAGTGCAAACGTACCAGACCAGCAGACATGACCTGAGAGCAGCTGTTCTGATGACACCCGGCCCACAGCAGCTTCAGTCTGCTGCAGTCCAAACCCTGTTCCAGGAAGTATCTGCATTTTCAGGAGGGGGTTCGAAATAAAGATAAAAAAGGAGTAAAAAGTACTGGAGCTTTTGAAGACATGCAGACGTTCCGCCTCCTTCAGTTGCAGAGGGTGTGTGCTCCACATGCGGTTGTGGAAGCAGCTGGCAGGAGAGGCTGCAGCATGAAGAACAGCTCAGCTTCTTCATCAAGCTGCAGTGCAGCTGTGAGTCAAACAGCTGTGTAAACTAAAAGATTCCTTCAGGCTCTCAGTATGGATTCGGTCGGATCTGTAAAACCCTCAATGGGCGTTGCAGCTAAAAAAGAAGCTTCACTTCAGGGTGAGATGGCAGTCAGCAGACCTGCACTGAGCAGAAGACTCTGGAACCCAAAAGGAGGTTTCCTTCACCGACTGAAGAGGGTAAAGCGACATGTGCATGTTACAGGGATGATCTGTTCTAGTGTCTGACTCTCCTCTGTATCGAGGTTAAAGGGTTGAGTCTTGCAGAGATGTGAGCTGCGTTTGTTAAATGGCTCACTTCTGCAGGTTTGGGTGGTTTTAGTGTCGGAGCAGGTCTCAGGTTGTTCATAGCTGGTGTAGGAAAACAAACATTTGGAGACAGGACTCAGAGTTTAGGGTCTGTGTGAGCTGGAATGGGTCGGGTTTGAACCCCCCAATCCTGGTGCTGCTCCACACACAAAGTGCTGTCAGTCTCATGCACACAGATCCACACAAACAAAAGCGGTTCTTCCTTACAACATGGCTGACGCGCCCACTTTCTTAGAGGCTCCTCTTTTCCTAAAAACGCGTGGACTTGAGGTGTCAGCAGCAGGACTGTTTGACTGAGGCAGCTCCAGTCGGCTGTCTTTCCTGAGTGCTTTGTTCTTTGCATCTGATCTTCGGATCAGTCAATCCGGTTACCACAAATGGTAAAACGGTCGATCTCCAGCAGGTCTTTTTTTGGAGGCCTTTGTTCCAGCTCCGCAACATCATGAGCTGCGTGTTCCTCTTCCTTTGAGAGCGACGGCTCAGGCTGTTCAGGCTCTGCTTCAGGTGGGACACCGGCTGGGTGGCTGGCAGGTTTAGCAGGTGTGGCAGGAGGAGGGAACAGCTGAGTCCTGGGAGCTGGCTGAGTGGTCACGGAGGAGGAAGAGGAGCATGGTGGGGTGCAGGGTGCAGCAACAATCTGCGTGGTCTTTACCTCACCTATGAAGAACAGAAGGCAAACTCATGTCATTACTAGTCCTGTAGACTGTGAGAGTGACTCTGTGACTCGGCCTGAAGGTAAACACGTCTGTATGAGTTGTTTGCAGCCTCAGGTCTCTAAGCACCCCACATTACAGCCTTGTAGGACAGGAGCTCATACTTCATGGAGCCTCATGGTTTAGGACCATGAAGTGATAAATATGTGATACATGGAAGCAGTGGACACAGCTGACCAAAACTTCCTCGGCAGCTTTTTGTTGCACAGCAACATTGATATACAGTATATTACTGGATCGGAAGTCACGTGACATACGGCGTGACAAACATACACCATCATTATGAATCGAGTCTTCTCGAGTAATGAATGGCAGAGGTCCGAAAAAGTACCAAAAGAAGCACAAAAGGAGACAGTGTCAGTGTCAGACAGAAATCAGGCTGGGAACTGTGAACTGTGTGCTAAAGTGGGTGCTAGCAACTCACGAGAGACATGCTAGTTTGGGTCTTTGTCTTTGATGTATTTTTTATTGATGTTTCGTGTTTTAAAACATAGTAGATGTTAATCGCATGTATTCACGTTCAACCTGCACAAAAACTGATGGAAATTTATGTTGGAAACACGTAAAACGTGCGGTCAAGATCCATGTTGCTGCATTGTTTTGCTAGCTCGTAGCTACTTTAAGAGCCTAAATCTTATTGTCAGTCGCACTTTTTTTGTAAGAAGTGTACGTGAGTTCGCACATAATTTTCTTAACCCGTGGCGTCACTGTTGAGCTTCTTTCTTGGTCGTACGGACCGGAGAAAGCCCAACTAGAATAAACAGCGCTAATGCTAACGCTAGCTTTCTGCTCAGTGACATTAACACAGCAGAGAGCAGATGTTAGTGAAGGAGCTGTGGATGTAAACTTTAACCTGCCACAACATTTACTGCTATTATCTCTGTGTTTGGAATCTTAACAGTTTGGCAGATGTATTTGATGTTATCATCCAAGTTTAAAAATGTTTTTTGTATCAGTTAAAGATGCTAGCTGGAGCCTTTTTCTCAAAGTACAACGAAATCGTCTATTTGAAGGTAAATTCTGAAGCAATTGAGATTTATTTACCATGTATGTAATCCAAAAATAATCCAAGTTTTAGTTTCATTTGAAAATGTGGTAAAGGGTTTTTTTATTAATATTATTATTATTTAGCACTTTGAGCTGTTTTTAATAGTGAAAGGACTTTACTGAACTTCATCAGTCTCCCTCATTTCTGGTCTTGGGTGACAATCATTTACAAGGTCTGTTTTATGGATTTTAGCACAGAGGCAAAATAAAAACTAGATATTTAGAAGCTTTCGGAATATGGACCTCTCCCCCTACGTGTTCCGTGGAGGAGTTCCGGTTTGTCCAGTTAATATACACTGTGAGCCCCGAAGTGATTCTGCAGAGTTGAGTGAGGAGAAGACCGGGTAAACGGGGATAGAACAGGTAGCAGTTTATGCCAGAGGGCCCAGTAAGAACCAGGGCAGGAAAGCACTGTAAAAAAAACGGCTAAATGGCCGTGAACAACATGCATCGAAAGCGGCGTTCTTTTGTTGTCAAAACCATTCGTCCAATGCGCTGCTACGTGGCGTCAGTTGTCTAGACACAGCTTAACAGTGGCTGTGGCTATATCGCTGAACCATCACGCGGAAGACCTGTGTTCGTGTCCAACCCTGGCTGCATTTACTTATATTCTTTGGTGTTGACTTTATTTGTCCCTCCCGTTAATTTTTGGAAACTCCTCCCCTTTGTGTTGTGTTTACCCGAAAAGCAATGCATTTCCATCGGGACGCCAACTCTTGCTTCGTCCAGTAAATAATATCAGAATAAAAAAAACATAATAACAGGAGGGACAAATAAAGTTTGTTTTGGTATATTTCACAATTTACCAGCCAAAAAAATGTGCACTAACTACAAAGAAAACAATCCTGTCGCTGTATGTCAGCAACAAAGAATTAAAGTTAGTGCAGCCAGGGCTGGATTCGAACACAGGTCTTCCGCATTGAGGTCCAGCGACATAGCCACTCAACCACGACCGCTGTTGAAATCTGATTGGACAAGTGACAGAAAATAGCAGCGCATTGGACGAATGGTTTTGACAACAATAGAACGCCGCTTTCGA
>NC_050513.1:21547128-21547261 GCF_002922805.2 Oryzias melastigma
GCGGCGACTGTGCCCGCGCACAGCGTATCCCCATTTGCGCACAGCACATCTCCGTCCTTCCACGTGCGCGCCCGCGGGGCAGGGAAGGAGAAAAAAGTAGAAAAGACTGGAGTAATCATAAAAAAGAGCGCGC
>NC_050513.1:21547354-21548851 GCF_002922805.2 Oryzias melastigma
GGGCTCACAGTGTATATTAACTGGACAAACCGGAACTCCTCCGCGGAACACGTAGGGGTAGAGGTCCATATTCCGATCGACTATACCATCTATGGTCAAACTTGTAAAAGTGTTTTGGTTAAATTGTAAAAGTGTTTTGTTCAAACTTGTAAAAGTGTTTTGGTTAAATTGTAAAAGTGTTTCAATAAAATTGTAAAAGTGTTTTGTTCAAACTTGTAAAAGTGCTTCTATAAAATTGTAAAAGTGTTTCAGGTAAATGTATTATTGTTTTGCACTTCGGGGCCACCGTACCAGCCCGAGGATCATGCAATTTCTGTTAGTTACTAAACAGTTGATGGAGGACCGTCAGTGACCGTGATATCCACACAGAGAGGGTAAAATACTTAATTAAACCTCAAGAACTGCAATGGAAAAATGTGTAACAGAGATGAAAAGAAAAAGAGGGAAAGAGACAAAAAGCTGGGAGCGCGCGGTGCGCATTAGCACTGTGTGTGTGTGTGTGTGTGTGGGGGGGGGGGGTCTTACGTGCAGCAGCGTAAGAGCAAAGAGAGACAACATCAACACAAAACGTAGGGAAGATGAGATCATTAGTAAAGAACCTTTTGACTTTTATTGATAGTATGAAGGAAGAGACTTTAATTTGTATTTTGGATTGTGGTTGCAGAGGAAAAAAAGCCTAAAATATAAAGAGTTAAAAATTGAATAGTTAATAACTAGTCCTTTTTCATTCATTTTGTACATTTTATCTGGAAGGGATAAATAACAGCTTATAAATAATATACACATAATGCGAATAAAAACATGTTTACATTAGTTATGGATTTTGTGCATAATCCTACATAGTAGTTGATAATAAATTAAATATAACAAAAAACAACCTAAAAATCCGTTTGGTAGCAGAAAGAGCCGCTGTTTACAGTGAACCAAAGAACTGAATCTCTGAGAGAAGACAGAATTCATCACTACTGTGGAGGGAAACAAGGAGAGACCATTGTTTTTACTTTGTCTGAAAGTTTTGGAAGAATTCTAAAAACAATAAAAAAAATTAAAAAAAAGAAAGAAAAAATAATAAAACAGATTATTTAGAAGTTTTTTTTAAAATATTCTTTAATGATAATAAAGGTACAATATTTTGAAGAGATATTCGTTTAACATGAGCAAGTAAACTAATGATACAGATGATATTTGCAGCAGAAAGTAGAAGGGGGGGCGTAGTTCTTCATAGGGGGTGCGTGAGAGAAAATAATTGAGAAACACTGCTATAGCAGCAAATAGTCAAGGGCCAATCCAGTAATATATAACAATGCACAGCAACCACTAAAAGCTAAAAGATCCAACTGCTTCAAACTAAACTATCACCCAGTCCCACTGTTTCATGGCTGCTCTCAATCACAAAATCGTATTCAACCATCACAGTCCATGGTGATTCCTGTCTAATTGGAAAATAAAGCGACATTTTTGTGCAACTCAAAATGTTAACTGTACTTTTATTGGTCT
>NC_050513.1:21548934-21566658 GCF_002922805.2 Oryzias melastigma
TTATTAAATTCATCATCATTATAATAGTGACAATCATCATTGATACTATGAAAAAAATTTATGTCTGGATCAATACTCTGAACCTCATTATGCTCAGTGATTTCAAAAGTACTCAAATGACCTTCATGAGAATTATTCATTCATTTTGAAGAAATCTAAATTCACATTCCATCCATTTGCCATCATAGCTCATTTGCATTTTGACCAAAACATCCCATTTCCATTTATAGGTTCCGTATTCAGCCAAGAACGGTTGTAAACAAATTTCAGCCTCTAGATAGGACAAGAACAGACTTGTCCGGAGAGCTGTCATTAACTCTTTTTACTTAAAGTGTTCAATGTCTTTAAGATCTCTTACCAGTAGGACTAGTAATTAATGTAGAACTGCTAAATTCCACGAAGCACACATTTTTTTCCTAAAAAAAAGGCCACATATTAATTTGCGATTAATTGCTAGTTAACTATGGACAATGCAATTAATCGCAATTAAAAATTGTAATCGCCTCACAGCTCTAAAATATATATATATACATATTAAAAAAACATTGCAACTTTTGTTGCAACTTTTCACAAAAGGTACCCCAACATCAGGTATTTTAGACCGCAACAATCATATAAAATGTGCAGTGAAATCCTGGAGGGTCTGAATGTTAATGTTCCGAACATTTTTGTTAGAACTTCTCCTTTAGAGAACATGGTATGATATTAACAATCTCGTTATTTCACTGATACATTTTACAGTATGTGAACTGGATCAGATTACTATAAATATATTTAAAACTTCTAGTAGATTATTGAAGTAATTCTAAACAAATGTGTATACATGTGCAAACTCAAAATTGAAGTGAATTGGAATCGAATTGATTCTGGAAATTATAATTGATACTCAGCACTACAGTACTTAT
The DNA here is from genome assembly GCF_002922805.2 of Oryzias melastigma. Classification (NCBI taxonomy): domain Eukaryota; kingdom Metazoa; phylum Chordata; class Actinopteri; order Beloniformes; family Adrianichthyidae; genus Oryzias; species Oryzias melastigma. The sequence continues at coordinate 21,549,840 of NC_050513.1, forward strand.
TAGCAAGAGTAAGCTCAGCTTTGTTTTCTTCTATCAGCAAGTTTAATGTTTCTAATTTGAAAGATTTTAACTTTTAAAATCTAAAGACAGAAGAAGACCACAAACATTGATAAAACACAAGACGAGAGTTCAAAATAATCTTACATGTTTCTTTAAAAGTAATTCACTTCCAGTCTCTGACTGTGAACTTCGTCACTTTCCTGCTGGACCTCAGGCAGCTTGGCTTCTGCTCCTCACTCATCGATCAATGATCAGTGAAGGTTTCTGGCTAGTTGACTGAAGTCTTCCCAAAATTGAACAGAACCAAACTGACCCATTTAATGACGTGGGGAACCTGCTCAGAAAAGATGATCTCTTTTCGTGTCCTTCGATGGCGTTTGCGTCTCCCCCCCATTCAGCCACTTGTGCATAAAGCCTTTCAGACCTGTAGAGGTCAACGTTTATTTGCATCTATTCCTCCCAACATGTTGGGTAATGAAAGAACGCGTTAGTGGATAATTAGGTGCTGGCTGCTCCTTCAGCTTCGGTTGTCAGTCTTTTTGTAAATCACCACAAACATAAAAAAAAACAAAGCCTGGGTGAACTCAAACTGGTGTGTCAGGAAAACAGACCATCTGCTGCTTAACTCTACTGCAGCACGAGAAAAACTGACTCAGCAAAAACGTTTAAATGATTTACATGCAGAGTTCAATCCAAACAACAACAACCATAAAAAAGTTTCTAATGGTAAAAAAAGAAAGTTAAAATCTTTGTCTTTAGGGATTTATTTACAGTAAACAGAATAGTTCATCACACTGCAGATACTGAAGTACAGCAGCATAGTGATTCAAAAGGAGGATCCATGGAGGAGCTTCTGACTCACCTCCAGTCCGTCCTGTCACCACAGCTCAGCACATCCTTTACATTTAAAGTTTTAAAAAATTGTCATTCTGCTAGCTTTTTGGACTATTTTGGCATTTACTGAGATTTTTTAGGCTGTTTTGGAGTTTAGTTAATACTTGCATGTTAGCTGTTTTGGCTATTTTAGGCTTTTTTCAGTTTTTTAGTCTACTTTGAAGTTTACCTATTTTCTCAGCTACATGCTAGCTGTTTTGGCTAACATACATTTTTTTCTAGTTTTTATGCAAATTTGGCATTTAGCTAACATTTTACCTGGCTATAAGCTTCAGTGATTTCAGCTATCAGCTTCAGTGATTTCAGCTATCAGCACTAGCATCTTCAATGGCCAAATTCAGCTCACAAAAGCTGCAGTTGTAAGCTGAATTTGGCCATTGATTTATAACTAGATATATAACATTACCTGCAATATTGCAGGTAATGTTATATATCTAGTTCATTATTATGTTTCAAGTTACGATTTTAAAGTTTTAAAATGTAATTTTAGAGTGTCCAATAAATGTTTATCCTGTTTGGCCCGCGACCTAAGGTCTGTTTTGGATTTTGGCCCCTTGTGGGATCGAGTTTGACACTCTTGTTCTAAATAGTTAAGAGACTCTCCAAGTGAAAAGACTAATGAGAAAAAAAAGGATTACACCAGGGGTCACCAAACTGGTGCCCACAGGTCTCTTCTAAAAACAAATTAACTCACTTGTGAGCTGCGTCCCAAATTATTTTTATTCTGTTGCTTTTTTTTTAATTACAGTTGCATTTCCATAGATTTAAAAATGAGGACGTCTTAAACATATGTTGATGATACATGAACTTTAGATAAGTTTAGGTGACCTCTGACCTACTCCAGTCCAAAGATCATTCATTTTGTTAAAAATGCTGCAGATTTGGTCATTAGTTGAAAATGTGAAAAGATTTGAATAAAAATGTGCACGCAGATTTTTCTTTAACATTACATAATTGATAAACATGGAGCAACATAGTGAAAATGGGACATTTTTTCTCATAAATGTAGTGATGTAAGAGATCATCTAACAATTACTAAGATTAATAAAGTGCTGAATATTGATGTTTGTTTCCTAGCTTGTTGTCATTGTTGATATTTATGATGATAAATCAGTGTCTTTACATGGAGGAGGATCATTATTCATTATTAATTATGTGTAACTAAAGGCAAACTGAGCAGATGTGTTATTTCAAACTGACAGCCCTTATGACTCAGTGTACTCATGAAGTAGTTTCAAAAAGGTTGGTGACCTCTGCAGTACACATTATTTTTTTTATTAAAAAACAATTTCATGTAATGAACAATGAAATGAATGAGTGTAATAAAAACATGTAAGAATTCTTTCAGAGAAGAATCAATAAGCACTCTATTTGTAGTTGAAAACTTTAATTCAATGTGTAATGATTAGTTTCTGTATTAATATGAAATTGTATTTTGATGATGATCAATAAGTATTACGTATCTGTTAGATGATGTGTGATTTATGTAACTGTTCACTGAAATCATGAAATAATGTTTTATGAGATTAATCAATAGCACTTTTACTTTGCTATTGGGAATTAAAAAAAGTGCATTTGATCTGATCAGATCCAGATTACATAACTATGCTAAACTGTAAAATGAAGTAACTAAATAGGGGTGGGATTATATAAATTCACTTCTTCCCATTTCTTTTCAAGACATCAATTAAACTCTGCTCGACTTTAGTTAATAATTATGAAATGTAATGAGTCACATGTGACATAAGTGTGTTTTGTTTTTGTTTGTTTTCTATTTTGTAATCAATGTATTTCATCATTTCTGTCATGAGTTTGAAATATTTTTGTGTTTTGTCCTTTATTTGTCACAATCTATGCTTGAAATACACCAATCAATCAATGAATCAATCAATTTGTGGAATGTGAGATTTATCAAATGTTTGATCATTTTACAGAGTTAACAGAAACAATAATTTCACTGAAGTGATTCTTATCATTTTCTTGCTCGACAACAACCAGCTGGAAGCTCAGCTCCAGCATGAGTTCAGTTGAGCATGACAGAATTATTTTGCAGCTGCTCTTACAGCACGAGGGTGTAGTGGTCAGCACTCTCACCTCACAGTGAGAAGGCCCCGGTTCAAATCCCAGCTGTTTTGCTGTGTGTGAGTTTGCATGTTCTCCTCGTGCACACGTGTTTTCTCCAGCTTCCTCTCACAGTCCAAACACATGCTTCATGAGTTCTTTGGTCGGTCGAAGTGCTCCGTTAGTGGTGGATGTGAGTGTGTGGCCGTCTGCCAGTGTTTCATAGAGAAGGCACTGCCGGTCTCTCACAGTTGGGAGAAACGTGTGTTTAGGACACAGGAATTGTAAAGTCAGACCTGAAGCACTAAGCAGCAGGTTAGCTCTCCTCGTGGTTATTGTGTTTATTGCTCAGTTATCCACTTTCTCAATAGAAATAAACAAACTTTTATGAAAGTTCACGCACCAAACGGTTTTAGGAAACTAAAAAAAAACTGCTTTTGAGCCACATCTGCCTTCCAACAACAAATGGTTCAGTGAATCCATGAAAACATGCAAGGAAGATGAGGAGTGAAATGACGTGTGTGTGTAGGGGCAGTTAATCCACACAACACAGTAGGTCTGTCAGAAAAATGAGAACAGACGAGAACAGACCAACAGAGCAGCCTAAAGCTGGACTGAGAGACGGCGGCCCAACGTCAGCTTAACCCAAGCTCTAACCTCTTAGGAACCAGAGACTGAGATTCATCCGCCTCTGGTTCCTGGGTGTTATAAATGATTAAGTAATGAAAAGCGTTATGTCATTATTCAGAATATAATAAACCTCCACTTTCTATTCTACAAAAGGTAAGAAAAGCTAACAGCAGGTAAAGCAGCAGCAGACTATTGTGGAAACAGTTAGCACAGGACTCTTTTAGTTCTGTTGTTTCTGTTTTATTCATCATTCTTGAACATAAAGAGGAAAGGTCTTCTCATCATCTGTTTAGAAAGACCAGACTGTCAAAGTTCCTGGCATTGAATCCTAAAACATTGAATGGTTTGGCACTGAGGGAACAAATACAGTCCAACACATTCACAGCTTTTCTATCAAATCTTGCTCTGCAGTAACTACAGGCACATCCTGTCTAGAGACCTTACATCTGCACCTTCAAGCTAACGTGCAACTCTTCCAGCATCTCAGGAGGATTTTGAACGAGCTAAACTGTATTGAGTCTACAAGAATCCAAAAGAGAAGCAAACAGTGAGCAAACTCGAGCTGTGAAAGCAGCACGTTCAGCTGGTTAGCTGTCAGACACTCAGCCAGATGACAGTCGGTTCACCTGAGGCTAAATGCATCAGTGCATCACAGCAGCTCGTTTCATGATGATTCATGGCAGGGTCAGCTTTGCTCTAAGACTTATTTAATTTTAGCCCCAACCTTTCAAACCCCAACAGAAAAATGAATCAAAATCTGCTCAACAGCCAAACAATCTTCAAAACACAGTTGGTGGAACTTTACTGTGTGTCTGCGTTGATAAGAGCCAGGATGAGGAACCTGAACAGAGTAAGCAGCTCAGAAACAGGACAGTTCCAAGAAAGTATCCTGCATGTCTGCTCAACGTGTTTAAAGTACTACATAAGAGCTCACATCCATACTGCCGTCTCCTAAAAGCAAAGCTCTCCTCGTCTTGTTTTAATCCCAACCACACCACATCAGAAAACACAGATCTGAAGAATTTCAATTTATGGGAGATAATGATTTCACGTCAAACTGAGAGAGTTTATAATCAAGCAAAGCTGGATCCACTTATTTTTTAAAGAAGGAAATTAATTCCAGTTTTTGTCCTTTAAATATGAACCAATTATTTGAAGGATAATGACGTCACATGTGTGGATGTTTCTGGCTGAGATTGACTAAAGAAAGCTGCATTTCAGTCATCTTAGACCACAGAGAGAAGCTGAGGGTTCCCTCCTCACTGCTCCCCTCTTTTGCTGGTCCGATGGTTCATTAGAGAAACAGTGAGGTTTACCTGAAGCTTTGGGGCACCTGGCCGGGTCAGCTTTGCTGGGGCTCTTTGCAGAAGCAGACGGTGCAGTGGGGGGTCTCTCAAAGAGTTTTTCCTCCATTTTGGCCCTTTTGACGTAAACACACGACTTCCCCAGCAGCACGATGCTGTTCAACACTTTCATCGTCACCAGCCTGCAGGAGAACAGCCCATGTGACTACAGGGATGAGATGAGACGCCTGCTCTTCTTTTGAGCTAAACTAGCCATGAAACACGTTTCCCTGCATAACATAATGCAGTATTTACAGCTTCATGAATAAGCAGAGGGTGGTAAGGTGGGAAGGAAAGCTAGTCAGTGATGATCCCAGAAGATCTTATAACGTGTAGCTTCTGTAAGCAAGACGAGATTCACAGCAGGGACGAAGGAAACAAAACTTGATTCTAAATTGTGTGAATGAAAAGTTTTCCTCGGTAATCCAGCAGAGCATTTGATACATTTGGCTCAACAACAGCACCATGATTCATAAACCAGAGTTCTGTTTGAACCTGCTGTTTAGCAGTGACGAGTTCTTTCACTGCTCTTGAGTAGAGGGCAGCAGCTTTAATAAGGACGCTGGCGTGCACTCTTCATCTGCTCGTGTGCTTTTCTGCAAAGCTTAGACACAACCTGATGAGAGGGAGGCGGACACATCTGGGTCTGTGGACCAAACCCCGCTCTGACAGGGTTTGGAACTCAGACTGTCAGCACAATTCTCGCCAAGGCACGGCTGCACGCTCAAGCCAAAGCTATTTTGGGATGGGGCCAGAGATGGCACCAGAGATGACAACGCTGTGTTCTTGACCCAGAGGGAACCCTTCTGCGGTTCAAGCCCAGTGGGATTCAGCGTCACAGACTGTGCTTAGCCATCAGCAACAAAACTGTGAGCACTGAGAGTTTTGATTATGTAACCAAAGTGTCTCCACTGGATTTCTTCATGGAAACGAAGCTCTAAAATCACGTTTGTATTCTGTAGAGCTGCCACAAACGATTATTTTAATAGTCGACTAATCATAGATTATTTTTTCCGATCATGATCAAACTACATGTAAAGCACACATCTTAACCATCATTAGCTTTAAACTAACTAAAAACTAGATATATAGCATAACCTGTGATAATGCTAGTGTGAATGCTGTAAGCTGAATTTGGCTGCTGAGGATCCTGAAATTGATATCTTAAAATGCTGAAGCTAATAGCCAGCTTATACATTAGTTAAATGCCAAATGAGCCTAAGAAATGGAAAAAAAGCCTAAATTAGCCTAAATAGCTAGCATGTAACTGAAATATTAGCTGAACTTCAAAATAGCCTAAAAAAATGATAAATGCCAACATAGTCTAAAAAGCTAGCAGAATACCATTATAACTTTCAACTTTACTACACTCTGACTTTATATGTTATAAAGTAACAAATAATCAACTATTAAATTAGTTGTCAACTATTTTAATAGTTGATTAGTCGTCGATTAGTTGACTAATCGTGGCGGCCCTAGTTTTCAGTACTTAGTGTTTTTAAGCAATATATTTTCAAACAGGTTTAGTGGTAAAGTGTACATTGCGAGAATTAATTGCAACACTAAAGAATGAAAAAGTCCTTTTCCTGCGGTAAGTGTGGTGAGGAATAACAATAGCACAGGCCAGGGACAGAAAGGAAAAGGCTTACCCGAGGTAAAAGAGGAGCACACATGAGTATGACATGGCCCCCTGCACCTTCACTGAGCTCATCACCACTCGGATGAGCTGGTAGGTACAAAAACAAGCAAACACACATGAAAACAGCCGAATCTGACAACATTTAGACAGAAAACAAGCTCCAGAGTAGCCGGACACTTTTAAAGTACGCCTGTTCAACCTCATCTCTAATATCAGTCTCTCACCAGAACAGCCAGCGGCAGAGGGATGAAGCCCATCCTCCGAGCCACAGAGTCACTGTAGTCAGTGTACGCCTGTGCACACACACAAACACGCACAACATAAACGACAGCACAAAGGGAAGTGCCTACATCTGTGGGTTCATGAATGTTCTGGAATTGTAAGTGGGAATGATGCTTACATTCTTCTGTCGACTGCTGACCAGATCAAAAGCCAAACTGGCTCTGTATTCACTGTACACCTGCAACACATCTGCTGTTACACATGCTGGACGGGCCATGCTGAGGCGGAACGAAGGAGCAGCCGAGCTGGTTCTTACGTCTGCAGGGATGTCATTGAACTTTGTGATGAAAGCGTGTTTAATGATGTCCACAGCAACCTCTGAGGTGACGACCATGAAGACATCAGGAAGCAACACCCACATGTGTTCTGGAGGGAAAACAGGGTCTTAGATACAAACTACATATGCAACTCTTCTCACTTTATGACTGGGCTGTACGTTACACCATTCAACTGGATTGTGAGGAGAGAGAATCGTTGCAACCCTTCTGCATACCAGTATGTCTACGTTCAAAGTGTCAAACATCTACAGTAGGGCATAAGTATTCGGTCAGCAACCAATTTACAAGTTCTCCCACCTAAAAAGATGAGAGAGGACTGTAATTTCACCACAGGTAGACCTCAACTATGAGAGACAAAAATAAAATCAGAAAATCACATTGTCTGATTTTTTTAATGTATTTGTAAATAATGGTGGAAAAAACAAGTATTTGGTCAGTAACAAAAGTTCAACTCAATACTTTATTGGCAATGACAGTAGTTCATTTTCTGTAAGTCTCCACAAGGTTTTTAACAAACCGTTGCTGCTATTTTGGCCCGTTCCTCCATGAAGATCTCCTCTAGCTCTTGTTCTTATGGGGTCCAGATGACCCCAGCCTTACATGACAAACGTGGATGAAGGTGGACAGGATTTCATGCCTACCACAGACACCAGTGAATCAAAAAACACTGAAAAAAAAGTTCAGCAAACAACGTCAACATAGCACAAGGGTTACAGATCTGCATGGAGGAATGGGGCTGTTGCTGGGCCGCGCTGACTTTCAACTGCCTCCAAAGATTTTCTCTGGGGTTGAGATCTGGAGACTGGCAGGGCCACCCCAGGGCCTTGAAATGCTTCTTATGAAGCTAATAGAGAAAGATTTGTTCTGAATTTTTAGGTTTTTGTTGTTGTTTAGTGATACACAAAACTTACATTGAACCTAAGCAAAACCATTTGAACTGAATCATGGAGACAGTGTGCATCCCTACTACAAACCATCCATCCATCCTTTCTTTCTGCTCTGTCCTGTCCTGTGCAGGGTGCTGGAGCTTATTCCAGCTGCATCAGGGTGAAGTTGGGAAAACCTGCCCTGTCCAATGCAGGACGGTTGAGTGAGAAGATACACTGGCGTTATTCTTTCTGAACTAAGACTAAAAGCAGGGCTGTGTATCTTTCCCTCTAACACGATTCGATACACATCTCGATACACGGTCCACAAATGTATACATAAAGGATTCAACTAATTTTTTGGTGATGTGATGCAGTGTTTTAATGAAAACAATAAAATCTAGATATTTCTTATTCATTCAGCATAAATAATAGTACATGGCATTTGACAGAGAAATGTATTCAGGTATTGACTTGGAAGAAGGCAGCTCATGATTGGACATTTTCGACACGTATCTAATATGACTAAAAGACATTATAACTGCATTTTTATCTCTAAAAAAACATGGTTCTTAGCACCTCAAACAGCACCAGTGCCAACCAGATGTGTGTGCTTCAGTGCCGTGCAGACCTCAGCACTGCAGCATGCACTCATGGCATCCACCTTTCCAAAACAATCAGACGCAACATGGATGCTGCTCCACATCAAACACATGTGAGCTGGCAGACTCTTCCTCTCAGGAGGAACGTTTCCACAGAGCTGTCACTCAGCAGCACTATGTCTTTTTCTCTGACTGTTGTCTCAGTGATGGATGTGAAGCAAACCGGTCAGCTGGAGAAGGAGCAAGGATTTCACCATGGAAACAAACACCATGGTTTTTCTACAAAAATAATACCAGTTTCATTTGAAATGATCAGACTTTAGTTGTTCCAATAAACAGATCCGATGATGGCCCTTTCTATTGACTGAAATTCTACAAAGTTGCAGTGATTACAGCAAAACCCAAAGATTACCTGGATTCCATGAAAACTGCTCCATATTCCTGAGACAAACGATGAGCAAGAGAACATAGCTGGTGAATCTCTCTTTGATATCTGCAGGATTTAAACAGACTTTGTTTTCACAAATGCGAACACTTCATAACACACACATTTGTTGGATGTCTCTCTCTGAGGGTTATCAAAAAAATGCACCAAGTCCAATAAAAAAAAACAACTTAAAGGCCACGGCGTGCAGGTCAGTTTGTGATTCACACAGACAAATAGGTATTTCTCTTCTTTTTCACCTGAACTGGTAAAGAGGGTTTTACTAAAAGGGAAATCTCTTTTCAAACATTTCCAGGTTAGTGCCTTATAGGGTTTAGTGAACTCCATTTAAACAAATTTTACAAAACAAAAGTATAAACTGCAACAGAAAACAGCTCGTTGCCATGTTTACTATCAGTAACTCAAAAGAAAATCCTGTTTTTACTGTTTTTAACATGTCCTTGTAGGTGTTTTTTCATGATAAAAGACATGTACAAAGAAAATAAAGCTTAAATTCACTTTTTGGAGCATTTCTTAATATAAATTGTTTCAAATCAAGAGCAGACCAAAAAAAAAGCTGTTGGAAAAATCTGCAGCAGAGACGTAATAGGTCAAGCTCCTTGCTCTGCTCCATTCCAATGCGAGACAAATGGATCCATCAACGTCTTTGTTTTCCTCGTCAAAGAAGGAATCTGGATCAAGACTGTACAGCTGGATAGAAATGATATTTTGTTGCGCTGCAAATGTTAGGTTAGGGGCTGCAAGCTAGCGGGAGAGAGTGTAAACAAAGGGATGTTGGGAAGGCAGGGCAGGCTTACTTCATACCAACAGCTCCTCCCACAAGAAGAATAATTAATTAATTAAGATAAAAGTTTAATTCAGCAGTCTCAAAGCTGAGAGTTTGACAACAAACTGTAAATTAGTAAATCCTGTACAAACAACGGTATAGATCAGCTAAAACAAACTAGAGACTACAATAGTTGTTTTAAAATGTACGTTTCTGTTAATGACCTATGACATACAGTTTGTTTTATTTGACGCCATTTAAGTTAAATGAAAAATCTGATTTAAAGTGAGTCATTGAATATTTACCACTGTTGGACATCTGGAATAAGTTGTTCTTCTCAAACTTCTTGAACACACTGCCTTTAATTTCAACAAACTGAAGAAAAAACAAAAACATTAAGAAATCATTCACGGAAAACAACAATGACCAAGCTAGCATGTAATGGCTGAAGGGAATAACAAGTATTTTTATGTGTTTTTCTTGCAGAAGTTAAATTAGTGTGCATTAAAATGTGTGTGTTTGTGTACTAACATTGTTGGACATCATAATGGTGAGCAGAGACTTGTTGTGCGAGTTGAAGGCCACGTTGAGCGTGGAGGCTTGGACCATGATGAGGATGGCGTGTAGAACTGACGATCAGCAGTTCAGGAAAAAGGCAGATTTAAAAATGTTTCACTTTCATGTCCTCATATGATCTGATACACAGACATTAGGTGCTCAGCTGAAGCAGCAAAGCTATTGGTGCATGAAAATAATCAGCAACACTTAATGGTAATGACACTTCATTGTGAGTTTGCAGGAACAGTCGCAGGATGATGTGAGGTCAAACCATCAAGAACAGTCATGATATACTGTCATGGTAACTGTTCAATTATCTAAAATCAAAGTTTAACAACCTTCCTTATTCATTGCATTTAAGTTAAAACAGAAAAAGACAAAAACTACAACATTCTTCCAAAATTGTAGATTTCAAGTATCACCAAAACAAAAGATACAGACATAAAAGACTGCCATGAAAAAGTGAGGGATGACTCCTATATTGTCTCTTTTCCGCTCTTTGGGTTCTGTGGCGGTCCAGTACAGAGCATCCAGGATGTCCTGACCAAAGGACGAGAAGAGGCGATCTGCAACCTGAGTGTGGAGAACAGCAGGTACAGGTCAACACCTGGTTGAACATTTCCCTTGAGCAGTACAGTGCGTTTGTCATCTTGCATGGCATATACAGTGTTTCGATGTTCTCTAGATTAGAGATTATAGACCACTGGATAATGCATTGCGTTTGAGTCATTTTACATGTTGGCATGGTGTCTAAAATAGTCCTACACTATATGTTTTTTAGTAGTTTAATAATAGAGAGACAAAGACTGTGTTTGAAGTGTTGAAGCTGTCAGATCTGTGTGTAGTGCAGGTACCTCCAACATGTTGTAGATGATGTAGAGCTTGATAACAGACTGTCCTCTGATCAGGTGATACATCATGGAGTAATCCACGTAATGCATCATAGAGAAACACAGCAGCAGGATCAGGCCCTTCAGCATATCACACACCTGAGCTGGCTGCAGAAGCTGTGACCCACTGACCATCCACACAAACACACACACAAACACACACACACACAAAAAAAGCAACATGAAAAATAAACATCTGTGCAGACACAGAACCGCTGAAGCCATCTTGTGTTGTTGGATGCATGACTGCATGCTGTGACAAAGGCTGTAGAGGTTCTTGCAGAGCCACACATGCACATGGGTGAACAATGAACTGCTTACACCAAGACACAATGTGTGCTGACAGACGCACCGTTTTGATTATAATGAGCATGAATGCATTTACAATCATTTGCAGAATAATCACAACTATTTTTTTAAATGTGGACTTGGGGAGACTTTACTTCTGAAGGAAGAAAAACAGCAGAACAACATTCAACAGAACACTTCTCTTCAATACAAGATAAATCCAGCAAAAACAACAGCAAACATGCCCCGACAACACAAACACCCCAACATGGAATCCATTGAAGATGGTAATCAAGTTTCTGTTATCCTTTCCTTTTTGATAGGATGAACCTCTTTAAAATTTCTTTTTTTCACGAGTTCCTCCATTCAAAATACAAACACCAGAGCAGATGCAATCAGTTAATATCCTCCAAAGCAGCACTCTGCTCTCAGTGTGTCACTGCCACAGCCGTTTCAGCACAGCGTGCATTTGTGTGTCTGCACAGAGCTGAGCGTCTGCAGTCCTTGTGTGCATAAACGTTTAGCAAAACACAAACGCAGATGATTTTAAAGTCTAAAGCTCCCATCTGATTCAGAGGAAAATGTGTATAGAAAAAAAAAGCATTTGTTCGGTTTCTGCCTGTTTTGTAAAACTGTTCAACATGTGAAAATGGTCACACTTCTAGGTGGAAATCTTTTCTGAAAGTCCTAAAACTATTTACTAGTGAGCAGAATTAGAAATGAGGATAGTTTTGACATGAATGAGGGAAACGTTTGTGAAGTGTTGGAGCAGTCTGCTGTCAGCTTCATGAAAATGCAGCTAAGAATATCACACCCATTCAAAATTCATTTAAGAAACAAGGCAAAAATCTAAATATTATTAAACACAAAGAAAGGAATATATGCATCAGATGCTAACTAATAAAATTAATTGTTTTTATTATTACTTTAGTGGCAGTTAACTAGGAACTGATGGTAAAAAGATAAATCACAATGAGGAAGGATGAAGTAGTTCAGAGTCTGAGCAAACCAGAAACAACCTGCAAAAGCTTTCCGAGTAGATCAGCTGAATTAAGAGCCTCACTGTTATTGAATGGCTGTGATGAGACCAACATCTGTTCCATTTTCCTAATAATATAAGAGACTATAATTGCCTTTTCTCTGAACTTACAGGAAAGCCATTAGAGTGTATTGTAGCTGTTCATGCCAGAGTAGAAAATCCCTGCTCTTATGAAGATTCCTCATGCTCTTTGAGGCTGTGGCTCTCCCTAGTGGTCACACTGCTTTCTATAGAAGCATGCATTAAAAAGCAAGCAAAAAAGCTTCATATACTTTTTGCTTATTTCACCTTTATTATATTTTCTTATTATAAAAAGTTTAATTTAAAAAATGGACAAAAATCTAAGTTAAAAAACTGATGCAATGTATTCTGGGAGGCCATGTATTTTCTGTATGATATGATTTCATCTTGAACAGAAAAATCAACAGTGTCTCCTTGAGTTCTACTAACAGTTTACTTACTAACGTACTGATTTGAAACTTATTTTTAATTTGATGTTTGGGTGTAAAATGCTAAACTGAGATTGTACTGCTTTCTTAGCAATCAAGCAGAAAAGAGCCTACAAAGGAGACTAGAATTGTACCATTTTTAGTCAACAAATCAACCCAACTCAGCAGACACAGGCTGACACGTGGATACCAGGAGGCAGCACTTCTGCCTTCAGACTTCTCTGAAAGTACCTGGAGTCAGGTCAGTTTAGCTGCTCGGGGGCTGTTACACACTCAGATACCTGGCCATTTCAGTTTTTTCAACTGAAAAAATTATCTATAAGGTTAAAGACAATGTTTACAGCATATGTGCTTTAGGGGAATTTTTTCAACTTGATCACTTATTTCATTTCTTAGATCAAATATACTCTAAAATGGGATCTTTTGACTTTAAGGGAATGTCAAATCCTCCTCTAAGGTTCTCCCCCATTGTGCTACCAAAGATGACAAAAACAGCAGAGTGAAAACTAGAGCGGCCACGATTCATCCACTATTAAAATAGTCAACGACTAATTTAATAGTTGATTAGTCGTTACTTTATATTATATGGAGTCAGAGTGTAGTAAAGTTGAACAAAGTTCTGTTATCTTTTGTGAAAAATACTTCCTTGTTTCAGATGCCAACCTCATTAGAGAGATCAGGAATATACTTTCCATCAAACTCATTTTGACAGGTGACCTTTGACCCTTTAAAAATACAATTAATATTAAATTGTTACATCATCTTGAGGGGCGGGGCATCTGTCAAAACGAGTTTGATGGAAAGTACATTCCTTATCTCACTCTAATTTGAATTAATTTTGTTTTACTCCCAGAAACGAATGAAGGACAGAGGGTGCATGATTCATTAAAAGTTTAATAAACTATCATCTTATTCAAAATTATTTTTAGATAGTTTAAAGCTAATGATGATTAAGATGTGTGTTTTACATCCACTTTGGAAATGACTCAATTAGTCAACTATTAAAACAATCCACCCATCCATTTACCAACTCATCCATCCACTCATCCATCCATCCACCCATCCATCCGCCCATCCACTCATCCATCTACCAACTCATTCATCCACTCATCCATCTACCAACATCTACCAACATAAACGATTATTTCAATAGTCGACTAATCTCCGATTATTTTTTTCAATTAGTCGACTAATCGGTTCATGCGGCGACTGGATGTAAAACACACATCTTAACCATAATTAGCTTTAAACTTGAAGTGTTTAAGCTATATCCTAACTAAAAATAAAGACAATAGTTTATTAAGCCTTTAATGAATCATGCAGGTTTTCTCCTTAATTTTTTTCTGGCATTAAGACGAAACTTAAATCAAATGAGATCATCTGAATCAACTACAGAAAACTTAATAAAAGCCTGCAAGTATTTTTTAAAGCTGTAATATGTATATTTAATAAAGTATGTGTAAAGTATTTCAAAAGCTATTAGCAGATATAAACACACTCAAAATATTTGCTCACTGAGGCCCATTTATTAAAGCAAAACACTAATGAAGTCTTTGAACTCAAGATATTTCTATACATATAAAACTTGAGGATGCCCATAGAAACAAAGAGTTTTAAGACATTACATCTTTAAAAAAGTGGGGAAATGTATATTTTCAAAAAGGAAAAAAAGCAGGGGATGTTAGAATGTACATCAGTTCTTTCATTCTTTCGCTAACTACATCCACTGCACATGCTCAGAACAAAGTTTAATCATATTTTTCAGTTTGGTGGACCGCCCTTAAATCTGTGCTACTTCTTTAATGTTGTGGTTACTTTGCTGTTTGTTGTCGTTTTTGTGACTTTAAGCTACATTTAGTTGTATGCTTATTCGGCTAATGTTATGCCACACTTGTCAACTTAGCTCTGGACTTTTAGACGAGCTACTTCACTTCTGGGACTCGCACATCGCTCCACAACTCCGCGGCAGATCCGTACCGACACACAGCCTCTCTGTCTGCGTGGTGAACGTTTCATAATCTGCTCTTTGAACGGAACGACACAAGGGTGGATTGGGTAATCGGGAGAGTCGGGAGGATTCCCGGTGGGCCGCTTCATTCATGGGCCGGTCAGTGCCGTCATGGAAAAATTTTTCACGTAAGATTATAAATGAGTCTTTGTTACAGTGTTTGTCCGTCCCTTTAAGAAACGACAGCGTCATTTTTGGAGCTACAATTTAACATAAACACCCCTTTTAAATGCTGACAGTTGGTTGAGTCCACCAGAGTGCGCTTTACCATCATGTCTGGGCCGTACCGTTGACGTGAATAACGCTCTATTTAGACGGTCTATGGGCCGGACAGAGAAGCAGCCGCAGGCCAGACGGATGATTATTCAGTAAAGAAATGTGCATGAAGGAATAGTGGTTATGGGAACGAGCGGTATGGGGGGCTACGCGGGGCGGGAATTCAAAGGAGCTGCCAGCTCAGCTTCATGGTGGAAAAAAAGTCACTGATGTTTTTCTATTATCTGTTATATCTTAGGCTGCGGGGTCCGTGCACCTTTTGCCTAAATGCCTAAAAACATAGTGGCGCGGGTTTAGCACGAACACTGAGCCATTTTCTCCGCTGCATCTTTGCAGTGAGGAGGGGCGGGGCCCTCTCCATTCTGAAGTTCATTAAAAAAGGGAAATATTTCTGTTAAACGAAAATTTTTTATTATAATTACATGCTTGTTATGTGTTACCCCACCACCACTACCACCTCGAAAATCCTTATTTTTTATTCTAAATGCTTGCCTCATTTTTCATGTGGCGAATAATGGGCCGGTCTTGACCATTAAACTCCCGGGCTGAAAAGTTGTCCTACTCCGCTCCTGGAACGACGTGATCGTGGTGCAGAATATGAATGAAGCCCTGGACAAGTGGTTCATTTCCAGTGTAAACCCTTAAACCTCGCCGCCCTTGCAGCGTTTGGTTCAAAGAGCGCGGATTATGAAACGTTCACCATGCAGACAGAAGCGCCGTAGACACGGATCTGCTGCAGATCTGATGGATTATCTACAAACAGCACATTAATGACAGCCGAACACGATCCATTTAAACCCGGAAAACTGCCGCAGCAGAGCTAGCTGTGTTAGCGCCGATGTTAGCATAGCTAGACGAAGCTCTCTGTTCAACGTGATCAAACTCAGTCCCAACATGCTTCATCTTCATGCACCGCCATAGTCATCTCGTGGAACATAAGTTCTGCCTTAAAGAAATGACATTGGACAATTTTCCTCTTTTATTTTTCTTGTTTCCCACATTTTCGAGTTCCGTTAGCGTGTTGTTGTATTTTTGTTGATACTCCAGCCTACCCATTAACATCACTGCTAACCGCATTAGCACCACTGCTAATGTGTGAAGAGAACGGCAGACCCGGCATTAGAAAGCGCGCACCGTAGTTTTGAGATCAAAACAAGGAAAACAAACAAAAAACGACGCTTCGACGACCAAAATAGTTGTCGACTATCTTAGTAGTCGACGTAGTCGCGACTAATCGAATAATTGTGGCAGCCCTACAACTCATCCATCCATCCGCCCATCCATCTACCAACTCATTCATCCACCCATCCATCTACCAACTCACCCATCCATCCACCCACCCATCCATCTACCAACTCATCCATCCATCCATCCGCCCATCCACCCATCCATCTACCAACGCATTCATCCACCCATCCATCTACCAATTCATCCATCCACCCATCCATCTACCCACCCATCCATCTACCAACTCATCCACCCATCCATCCACCCACCCATCCCTC
>NC_050513.1:21567004-21567388 GCF_002922805.2 Oryzias melastigma
CCATCCACCCATCCATTCATCCATACACCCATCTACCCACCCACCCATCATCTCCTCACTGTTTCTCTACTATCAAATGTTACGGATAAAGAAGTTTTTTTTTCTAATTTGTTAATCTCATGCAGAGGATGAGCAGAAAGTTGTTGGAAATTTAGAACAAATCAAGATGTTTGTGTGAAATCTGCACCACATAATATTGCACAATATTAATACACATATAATGACAGAGGACTTTGAACAGAACCTCTCTGCTGAGTGTTTTGGACAGACTTTGATTGTGCCGCAATTTCAATTCTTTTCCAAATCTCTGCAGGCTTACAGTCACTCTGTTGTGCTGAATTGATCGTTTTCATTAGGATGTTGTGGGAGCAAATCTGTAAGCGG
>NC_050513.1:21567499-21578864 GCF_002922805.2 Oryzias melastigma
ACCAACTCACCCATCCACTCATCCATCTACCAACTCATCCATCTATCCATCCACCCATCCATCCGCCCATCCACTCATCCATCTACCAACTCATCCATCCATCCCCCCATCCACCCATCCATCTACCAACCTTATCCATCCATCCACCCATCCATCCATCCATCCATCCATCAACCCGCCCATCCACCCATTCACCCATCCATCTACCAACTCATCCATCCACCCATCCATTCATCCATACACCCATCTACCCACCCACCCATCATCTCCTCACTGTTTCTCTACTATCAAATGTTACGGATATGACAGAGGACTTTGAACAGAACCTCTCTGCTGAGTGTTTTGGACAGACTTTGATTGTGCTGCAATTCCAATTCTTTTCCAAATCTCTGCAGGCTTACAGTCACTCTGTTGTGCTGAATCGATCGTTTTTATTAGGATGTTGTGGGAGCAAATCTGTAAGCGGCTGTGGGGGTGAGGCATTTTCCAGAAGTATGCCATTCAGAGCTCACAGGACTCAAAGCTGCTTCATGCAGCTGCACAAACCATCTCCATCCTGCAGGCTGAGAGCAGTCCGTGGAGCAGCATCCAGAGCAGCCGCTGAACTTCCATCTCACACCAAATCAGGATAAAGACATGTTAAACTGAGATTTGGATTGATCAATGATCTGAGGTGTTGTTGAAAAAGCTGCCTTGTGAGTTAGCAAGAGCAGCTTATTAGTGTTTAGTTACTGCATTTACCCTCCTGTTACCACAACAACCCTGAGGGTTACCACAAGATCCACAGGTAGACAGGAGAGCCCCAGACTGCCCCACAGCTGTGACGCTGCTGCATGACAGTAGCTATAGCATCGACGTGGCACCACAGTGGTGAGGGTGATCGTGCATGGTTTGGAAATCTTCATTCCTACCCAGAGTGGCACAGAAAGCTACATTTTCCTGAGGTTTTGCCTGGGATGACGGATCATGATGAATGTGGGACAGGCTGGGCTTTGTGTCAAGATGAACATCAATGGAAACATTAAGGACAAAAAAAAAAACAACAAAAACATGGGGTTTCCTCCAGCCAGGTAAAAATGTATGAAGGACTTCTGAAAGTCTACCTGCTTCTGCGGCAGTAGGGGCATGTGTGCACCCTGCAGGGGGAGGAAGGTAAGACAGCAGTCAGATATAAGAGGAGAACAGGCACCTGTCAGGAAATTACAGTATGATCTATACGGATTCAAACACAGTTTTTTTTTTTTTTTGCATCACCGTCTCCCTATCATGTAAATGGTAAGAGAGAACATCCATCACACACACACAATGTCCACATGTATAAATGTCATTTAGCTTCTTTCATTTTTAAGACCATTTATTGTTGGAGAAAATGACTCAAATGAAGAAGAATTAACTGTTTATCTTTATAGTGGACAGTCACAAGAATTATTGGGTTAAAAATGTTAAAGATGAAGAAAAATAAAACCACAGCTTGAGGCACAAGAAATATTCTATGTGGCTGCAATAAACATTAAACCCAGAGAACTTGTTTCTAAACTTTCAGGAGGAAAACCAAACAGAACACTGCAGAATCAGCAGGTGAAATGAGATCTTCAGGGCAACGATTCTCTTCATGATCAACGTGTCAGCAGCTGTGGTTACATGTGTCTATGATCGGATCAAAGATTGGATTAGAATAGAACTGTGCTCATGGGCCCTGAAGAACTTTATCCAACAGTAAAAAACATGTACATGCATTGCACGTTTGATCAGAATAAATCATGATGACATGCGCAGAACTGTGTAAAATATCGGTGGCACGTCTTGTTTGAATTCCAGAGCCTCTTCTGGAGAACACACCGTCTATGCATGACGTAAAATCCAGCGCAGCCATGACACACAATCAGAAAAAACTGTTTACATGCGCCATGATCGGATCAACGATCCACCGAGGAACGCTTGATCCCACTGAGTCTGATCGTGGTGTTTATCTGACATATTTTTATTCTGATCAGGCGTTTATTCCGATGACTTGAGTTTGTGTAAACTCTGCTAGTGAATACTGTCAACAGGTTGTGGTTTATGTGATCAGAGGTAGATTTTTCCTTTTATATTCCTTCACTGAGCCTTCTGATTTAAAAGAAAAGACAAGGAAATTCAGACATTCAGACCTCATTTTTATAGAACATGATACTGAACAACTTCTATACATGTCAAGTGTTTTACAGCTACAACAGATACTATAGTGTGCTGTCTTATGCGTGGACACAATGTGTGTATAGAAGTGTGTGTCCTACAACACATCACTGTGTGTATGCGTGTGTGTGTGTGTGTGTTTTCTGACCTGAAGCCACAGCAGGGCAGGGTGAATAGGCGCAGCAGAGCCAGCAGCACCCGCAGGGGGAGCAGAGTGAAGACATACAGGAAGGCATCGGCACACAGGAAGAAACCGAAGATCATCAGCTGGAACAGTCACACAACCCAAATTCACTGAAGTGTCCCACTACTGTATGATGGATGAAAAAGGAACAACAACCCAGCAAAAGGAAGATTTGAACACAAAACAAACCTGATGATTAGGATTATTTTATTTATAATTCTTAAGAATAAAGGAGATGTGCAGAGTTGTGGTAACTACAGAGGAATAAAGCTGATGAGCCATACAATGAAGGTGTGGGAAAGAGTAGTGGAAGCCAGACTAAGAGCAGAAGTGAACATTTGTGAGCAGCAGTATGGTTTCATGCCAAGAAAGAGCACTACAGATGCAACATTTGCTTTGAGGATGTTGATAGAGAAGTACAGAGAAGGTCAGAGAGAGCTCCACTGTGTCTTTGTAGATCTGGAGAAAGCTTATGACAGAGTGCCCAGAGAGGAACTATGGTATTGTATGAGGAAGTCTGGAGTGACAGAGAAGTATGTCCGAGCAGTGCAGGACATGTATGAGGGCTGTAAGACAGTGGTGAGGTGTGCTGTAGGGGTGACAGAGGAGTTCAAGGTGGAGGTGGGATTACATCAGGGATCAGCTCTGAGCAGAGATGAAGATCCAGATGTTCTGTTTAGGAGTGACCAGGATGGATAGGATCAGGAATGAGTCCATCAGAGGGACAGATTGTGTTATATCAGGGTTCTCAACCTTAATTTCCCTTGGGGTCACTAAAGTCAGAGTCTGGCTGATGCTGGGGCGTACGGGGTTCCATCCATCCATCTTCTTCCGCTTCATCCGGGACCAGGTCGCGGGGTGGCAGTCTAAGTAAAGATGTCCAGACCTCCCTCTCCCCGGTCACTTCCTCACTTCTGGGGGGACCCCGAGGCGTTCCCAGGCCAGTCGAGAGACATAGTCTCTCCAGCGTGTCCTGGGTCTTCCCCGGGGCCTCCGCCCAGTGGAACATGCCCGGAACACCTCTCCAGGGAGGCATCCAGGAGGCATCCGGACCAGATGCCCAAACCACCTCAACTGGCTCCTCTCGATGCGGAGGAGAAGCGGCTCTACTCCAAGCTCTCTCTGGGTGACCGAGCTTCTCACCCTATTCTTTCAGCACCTTGTTATCAGGATCTCGTTCTTTCAGTCATGACCCAGAGCTCAAGACCATAGGTGAGTACTGGGACAAAGATCGACCGGTAAATCGAGAGCTTTACTTTCTGGCTCAGCTCTCTTTTCACCACAACGGACCGGTACAGCGACCGCAAAATGGCGAACGCCACTCCAATCTGATTGTCGATCCCCCGCTCCGATCTTCCCTCACTCGTGAACAAGACCCCAAGATATTTAAACTCCTCCACCTGAGGCAGGAGCACTCCACCCACCCAGAGAGGGCAAACTACCTTCCATTTGTGCCAAAAAATATGTTTTTTCATTCACTGTTTATATCTTTGTTCCATGGTCTATGCTTACTGAACAAGTTTACTGAACAGTTGTTCATGTCCATGCACTACTAAGCAATATCTTCAGCATGTCCTGTGAAACGACAGGAGCTAACAACGCAAGCAACTGTTGCTAAGGGCTTTTCTGTCAACCATATCCAACAACAATAGCAAATGCAACATTTTAAAATAAAGCTGTAAGATCACGAAGCAAATACAAAGCTATTATCAAAGAAGCGTGGAGATGCAGAAGATATTGCTTGTAGACAATAAACTTTCATATTAAGGTTGGGGCCGCAAATGGCCCACGACCCGCCAGTTTGAGACCCCGTGTTAGAGATAAAATCAGAGAGGCCAGACTGAGATGGTTCAGATGCATCCAGAGGAGAGACAGTGAATATATTGGTAGAAGGATTCTGAGTCTAGAACTTCCAGGAAAGAGGTCTAGAGGAAGACCAAAGAAGTTTATGGATGCAATGAAGGAAGACATGAAGGTGGCTGGTGTTAGAGGATGCAGAAGACAGGGTTAGATGGGGAAGCTCATTGCCTGTGGTGACCTCTGAGGGGAAAAGAAGATCAATCAAATTTAAAGTGAAAGCCAATAACCATGTGGCAAAAACAAAGAATTTAAACACTGTCTCTGTCTCTGCAAAGCTGTGTTACTTTTCACAGTAACAGTGTCTGTCCTTCCTGCATCAACATGAACACAACAGCAACAAAATTAACAATGGACCCTAAACTGGCAAGATTTTTGGTATAACAATGATGACATCAACTTCATCAACAGTACTAATAAGAATGGAACTGATTTGAAATAGCTCCACCGTCGTAGGAGCAGAAATTAGCATGATGAACAGCAGAAGTACACGGGTGTGAATCTGGTTCATGAAAACATTGTTAGTGTTGAAGAGCCTGCTTCCTCTCACAACTGACTCTTATTTTGGACTTCTGGTTCTTGTGATTATGGGCTCTATCTGGAGTCTGAAGCTAGTATCTGCTCCAGTATTCAGCTGTTTGAAGGACACAGCGGCATAAAGCAAACACACACTCTGCAATTCATTCACAAACTCATCTGTGTTACAGACTCCACTTATGACATGAAGGGTCTTTTAGTATCAGACATAACTTCCACATCTGTTGTCACATATTAAATAAATGACTAAAACAAACAAAAAGACAGGTTGACAATGCATCAATGAAAAGAAGCACTTTTAGAGTCTTACAGGGTTAGAGGGAGGAAAAAAAATCATCTTCTGATGAAACATAGAGGGAGAAACCTGTTGGAAAACTGGCAAAAGATCAGGACAGTTAGTTTACGCTACCTTCTCCAGCTCCTTGGGAATGCGCATGCACGTGTACACTCTCTCCCTGCGCTCTGTGTACTTTGCTTCATTGTGCTCCAGGAAGTAACCTCTGGTGAGTTCTGCACAAATGAAGCGAGTCAACGATGGATCTGGAACAACAGGAAGGAGAGTGTGTTACTACAAAGCCATTATCTGAGTGTGTGACCGTGTTTGTGCATCTATGTGTGTTTTTCTTTAAAACATCTTAATACTTGGCATACACTCTATGATACGAATACTCTCGTAGTAACATTAGGAATATATAAAAAATGTCCTTGTATTCAAATATAATGACAACAATTAAGTATTTCTTGGTTCTTTCTTGAAATTGGTTATGTCTGAATTCCCACCCTAATCCCTGACGACTAAAAAACTATCTATAGTGCCCTGGATTTTAAAAGCAGTTCAGAAACCATGCTTACTATTTTTCTTTTTTTTCTGAACGGCGGATAAGACAACACCAATTTCATGAAATGATAATGTAATCAATACAAACATTTTACAACATCTATTTATGACTTCACTGTGTTCTGATGATGAAAATATTGATACTTTATTTTAAAAATTACATTTAAACATTTTTTTACGCAAAAAAAAGCTCAAACCCGGTGCATTATGGTCTATATTCACTAATGTAGTGAGCAAGTTGATTTATTCTGGAATAATATTCCTGCCTTTTTATTATTCAGAATTATGTTAAAAAGTCTCAGTGTGAAGTTTTAAAAATTGGCATAGTGATAGTTTTTTTTTTTTTTTACTATTTTGGCATTTGCTAAGATTTTTTAGGCTTTTTTGGAGTTCAGCTAATATTTCAGCTACATGCTAGCTGCTTTTGGTCAATTTGGCTTTTTTTTTTATTTTTTTTTTTTAGGCTAATTTGGCATTTAGCTAATATTTTTGCTTTGTGTTCTGAGTAATGTTCTGACTTTGTGTTGCTCCGGTTACCAGCTGGTGTTTAGGCCAGTACAGACATAGTACATTGGGGCTTCTTTTTTAGGCATAGTGTATCATTGGGGTATTTCACATTTTAATCCACACCCTGCAGCCAATCAGAAACGAGTATTCACCCAGAGCATAGTATAATTGGACTTAAAAGAATAAAAGTAGCAGACTTAGATATTTCTTTTATACTCAACATTAAAACTAATTAAAAACTTTTACTAACATTTGTCGTTAGGTTTATTTCAATATAATAAATAAAGCTTATGTTTCAATAATCAGTAAGTGATCTGATTTTATACAACTTTCGCTTAAATGCAAATTTTAGATTACGGTTGAGATACACTAAACATCTGTATTCACAAACCAGTAACAAATGCTGAAAACAGTCCAGTGATGCTCTAAGTATTTCTCTACATCAGTGAGAATCCATTGAATATGTCCAACAATAGAGAGCTTTTCTGACCTACAAATGGGGTTTCAGTTTAAGCATTAGTCCAGGTGTTTATCTGAAGCAAGCCACCGGCTGTGAAAGGTCATGCTGTGACCACGGGAGCGGCAGCACCTGTCCATCATGTTCATCTGCCTTACAGTGCAGATGTGAATGACAAAGAATGAACCCATTGTGGAGATTTTAATAGTTATGTCTGCAATAAGTCAGAGGAACTGATAATAATGAAACATGTCTGAACTGCAAATACATGATTACAGTCAATGAAAAATGAGACTACAGTTTGAATGGTAACTATGAATGATGAGTGTTCTGCCAGTGACAGTGCATGAACGACGTGTACTTTATTCTAGTCTGTATTTATTTTGCAGTGTTTGCCTGATGTCAGATACACAGATAAGAGCTGTTCAGAGGCCACATGCCTTCACCACGTGACTGCACCTTCACCATGTTCATGAGGAGCTGGTGGAGTTTCAGAGAAGATCTAGAGACATTTTAACCCTTTAACACCATTTTTAATGGTATTTGATTTACTGTATTTTTTTCATTGTTAACACGATAATTCCAGTAGATTCTGAAGTGTCAACTGTTGAAAAGTTACAGTATGTTAAAGATTTTGTGTTTAAGTGTCACCAGCGCGGCCTCAGGTGTTGAAGTGGTCAGTATACAACGTCTGACTGAGTTAGTGTAAACATAAGGACGAGTTTAGGTCACGTGCTCTGGAATTGTTCTCACAGTAACGTTGGTTTATGCAGAATAAGAACAAGCACGTTGACGCTTTGCTCTCGTGCACCTGCTGCACGTAAACACCGAGTTACGGTTATGGTGAAATTGAGCCTCGAGCATCCCCAGCAGTCACGTGACTGGTCCCTTTGACCTCCCTGCTGGAGGCTCCCTAACGAACTGAGTGTAAACACGCTCGGAAGCAGCTGTGAACGTAAACAGACCGAAAGCATCAGCAGCTCATAGCGCTGTCCATGCGACTCTGTACGAGTCGAGGTGCAGAGGGCGCGGGAACGGCGCTGGGTAGTCGACGTCTGTTTGTGGGGGTCCAGATGGTTACCTGCTGACAGCCCCCGCTGTTCTCTCCGGACGGAGCTGATGTCGTAAAAGCCCAGCGTTTCCGGCAGCTCCGGGGTAACGCGGGGTAACTTCCCTGACCTGTGCGCGCCTCCCCATCGTCGTTCCTGTCTGTTTTTCAGCTCAATCTCCACTTCTTTCTGTTCTGACAGCCCGATCCCCGACACGTCCGCCATCTTTAGTTTGGTCACAGGGAAGCGCGCGCGTCGCCCAGTGCGACGTCATCAAAAAAGGTCAGACCAAAATAATCGTCACCCAAATGAGTCCGTTTCCGGCACTTTTTATTATTATTATTATTATTTTCTATTATTACTTGATATTTTATGAAACATGTATTTAACAAACATCTCATTTGTATTGTAGGTAAATGGATAAACAATGTTTCCTCCAGGTTAAAACAAGTTAATTATTCTCCAGTCATATTTACAAACTAGAAAAAGATAAATAAATTGATTTCTTTTTTTTTTTTTTTGCTTTCAATTCAAGATTGGAATCAAAATATTTATATTAGCAATTGTTGGATTCTTCTAATAGCGATCAAGACTGAACCAGTGCTAAACTATTGATTTCAAAAATATGTTTAAAATGGTCAATTAAAAAGGTCTGTTACCATTATTTACCTCATGGTTCAATCCATAGATTCTATACAACTAATAGATAGCATTGAAGGTTAAGTGAGGTTTAAAAATGTGACCAAAACAACAAATCAAATATCTTGCAGTACCAGAACTTTCCACTTGGAGATGCAGAAGTTCTGTCATATGCTCAGGTCCCCTCACATAGGACCTAAACCAAACCGTTTCCTGTCTACATCCTCTTTGTGTTAACAAAAAGGCTCATGCTACCAAAAAAGTAAGTAAAATACTAGTTATGTCTAACTTGCATTTGTTGCTCTGAATCTAAGAATAATTATCAAATAACGGGAACCTCGGGTTATCTGACAACCCTAGAATGTATTAAATATCAGGAATCACTTTCAATTGGGGTATACCAATTAATCAACTCAATAAATCAATCTTAAATTACTAAGTTCTAGCCAGATTGATCTGTCTGAGGAAAGATGTTAACCAAATCAAATCCAATAGAATCAATCAATACCTTTGTAAAAATTGTTTAAAAATTAAATTAATTATATCAATATTGGAAAATACAATTTGGACAAAATCACAAACACAGAAAACAATTCTCATATAAACTAATATAAATATGTCAGAAGAGAAAACTTTATCAACATTTCATTAAGCTGTAGTTAAACATATTAAGCTTATATAAATACATTTAAAGTCGTGTTGGAAGTGTTTTTTTTCCAACTGTTGTTTACACAATAATCTAATTAATTTTAGTTTTCTTCAATCCTTCCTCTACTTTTTGAATGATTTTATGAACGATTTTTAAAAGCTCTCAAAACAATAAATAAGCACGAGTACTCGTAAATGTTTTACAAATTAGAAAACACAAGTTCAACATTCATATCTCCATAAATACAACTGGTATAGAATAGATACAACTATGTCATTTTATTGGATGACCAGTTTTTGTTTGAGAATAAAGCTTGTTAAAATTATAAAATACCTAAAACAGTGATATGGTGGAAAACCCCATGACTGTCTGTAAACCAAGACCAATTCAGTCTTTGTAAGCACGGTTTATTGGCACACATAATGATAAAGCATACATACCAGACATCAGATATGACACTGAACACTTTTGCTATATAATGTACAAATGATGTCTATTAACAGTAGGTTGAAACATATTTAGAAATGTGTTAGCATCCTTACAAATGCACAAATAAATACCCATTAGATTCAATTAGAAAGACCTCTGCCATTGTGTTCCTGCTCATTTTCAACAAAAATCTAACAAAGCAAGTCAGTGGCATACTTGAGAATCAATTCAGTTAAAGAACACTTGTGAGCACAAACACAGGAATCTCAACGTGTTTCTGTGGGGTGGATTGCATTTCATTTCAGCTTAGAAAAGTACAACTGCTTTATTGACGTTGTTGCTGAAAACTCATCTGTGTGTTTGCTCTTGTCAAGTCTTGCTTTGGTTCTGTAGTCACTAAAGAGACCTGGTAACATTTGACTTTTTTTTCTAAAAGAGGTGAACCAGCATTTGCCTTTGCCACCCCACAGAAACGTTCACCTCTGGGACTAAAACACTACAGCTGCCAAATTCAGACTGCTTTCAGTGGCTGATTTACAGTGGACAAAATAGATTCCATCCTTATATACAGAGCTACAAACCTTGTTACAGTGTTCCCAAACTGATCAACCCAAAAGGTCAAATCAATGGATGTGTTTTAAAAGCACAGATATCAAACAAAATAAAAGTCCTATAAAATCATGCAGGAAAAGGTTTTATTGTCAGTTTGGGAATAGGTCGTTAAAGGGAAACGAAGTCCAATTTTAAGAAACGTATAAAGAAATCAACAACATTAATGCGTCAAAGCATGTTGACAATGTTCACGCAAATTACAATGTGACTGCAAAAGATTCAGAGAGAAGCAAAATACCAAAAGACTACGAACACAATCAAACTGGTTTGCATGAAATCACAATCTGTGACGACTGCTGTAATGTGGAAAAACAATCCAACTGCGATTTCCTCTCATTTGAAAAAAGTCCATTTTGGCAGAGCACGTTTATTTCCTCTTAATTGGAAATGAAAATAAAAAGCAACAACAGAAGCAAACCAACAGCCGACTCAATTTCCAATAAAAATGCAATCGCCCCAAACAATGTTTCATTTGTCCCCATTGTGGTGAGATGCTTCCATGGGCTCTGCTGGCTGTTAAAACCACATTCCCTTCACAAATTTTCAATGTCTGAGACATTTTGTTTGTTGTTTTTACTCTTCTTCTTTCCTTCCCACTGTCTACTGTCAGCATGATGACTTCTGACCTGCAGGTCAAGCAATCACAGCTGTGGTATTCCACCAGACGATAGGTTCATATCTGTGGGTCCAGGGCGGAGAATTTGATCTGCCGGTTCTCAGTGCATTCTTCAAGTAAGCCTCGGTTTGCTTTGCTATTTTTAAATTACAGTTGCATACAGCTTGTATGCATAACTTGTCTGTGGGTATTGCTGAACAGTGCAGACAGTTCTCAGGGTTCTCCTGGTTGTTCCAATAAACAGAGCCAGGCTGGGCGAGCCAGCCGTGAGCTTGGAGACAGGGGTTCTGATTCACAAAGATGTTGAAAAGTATAGAAGAACTGCCCTTTGGGGAAGGGGGGGTTAAAAGCCCAGTCCACATGGAGCCAAGGATCTGTTCTTTCTCTTCTGCGGTTTTACTGCGAGGGCTGTGGTGCTGTGTTCTCAGGCTTGCTGTCCTGGGCAGCGGGGGGTTTGCTGTTCCAGGGGGTGTTGTTTCCCAGAGCAGGCGAACTGGTAAAGTCGTCCTCATCATCCAAACCGTTGGTGGCATCATACTGCGTGTTCTCCAAGCGAGTGATCAGGCGCTCATCTTCATCCCCAAACTCCCCACCCATTAGTGTGGGCTCACCCACCACCATCACGTCCTGCAGAGACAAAGAGAAAGACGTTTTGACAACGCTACAGCTCTTTTTCAGGTTACCAAAAAACGAGTCAAATTCTCTGACACCTCTGTTCATTTTGATCGTATTTGATCATTTTATCTTTGTCCTTTCAGTGTTTATTAACAAAAAAGACACAACAGAAGACAGCATTTATAATTCCATCTATGCTGC
>NC_050513.1:21578904-21594546 GCF_002922805.2 Oryzias melastigma
GGGGGGGGGGGGGGTGATACTCCATGAAGCCATTTAAACAACCACTTATTTAAGAGTTGGGTTTTGATGCAGAACAGGTCAGATGTGTCTCTACATGTGATAGGTGCTGTATCCAAAACCACTTTGCTTTTCTGTGGAACTTGTCAAATACTGACAGAAATCAAAGGATTCTGTTCACGCTTATTTAATTCTTAAGAGTACTAACCAACAACATTCTTTTTTTAAACATTTTTGTAAAAAAAGACTTAGAATAAACTACTTTTTCTGTGCATTGCTGGCAAAATAAAACGTTTTGATGCAAAAGACTTAGCATTAGGACCGCATAGAAGTGTTTCTTCATGTATTTTGTGACTGTCAGGAACCCAGTTAACCTCCAGCTAAAGGTGTGTATTTCTGCTCCGCCGCACACCTTTTCCCTGCACTGGAACGGCAGCAAGTGTGTTTAGGATGAGCCCTGCTGTATCCAGTGAACCCGTCCGCATGATCAACCCTGCTCATTGCTCGCTGTGCAAATGAAACCTTCCCATTGAGAACGTGGACTCTCCTGGTGCTCTGTACCGGCTGCAATCAATACTCATCATGTAAGACATATTTCACAGGGATGACCCTCTCAGTGGGGGTCATGGAGGAGAACAAGGGATTTATCCATTATCTACTGATATCTGTGACTGTTGTGATGTTGAGGAGCCTTGATGAAGAGGGATGAACCCAAAGGACTTCTGTTGGCCCCTTTTTTAAAATGTTCTTTAAAAAAGAAGCCAGAACACTGAGATTTGGTCTAAATAGGGTTTGAATCATGGTTGCTTTAGTTTGTGAGTTTTTGTATCTCATTTGTGTATCTTGTTGCCTCCATTGTAGGAAGACGCTGTACAGTTAAATGGAGCGCACGCTTCACTGGCCAAGTGTGTCAACTCTGTCTGGCTTGGGAGATCTCCTCCTCAGCCATTCCTCTGCAACAAGCTCACAGTTATCTGCACATGGCAAACAAACCCTGATGAGTCTACCCTACAGTCGCAAACCACTGCACAGCCTCAATACAAACATTTAAAAAAGCATTGATAACATTCGTTTCACAGCCACACAACTGTTGACAAATGCTTTTCAACACAAAACAGAGACATCAAATGCTGATTCATGCATAGAAAACTGTGTCAATTGGCCCACTCCCATCAAAAGGCAACGATAAGAGGAGCAGAGCATGAATCCAAGTCATCTGTAAGCCCCCAGCGACCACTTCTCAACCCCACTATGCCTTAATCACGCTAATTAATTTAGGTGAGCTTTTCAACCAAATGACAATATCCACAGTTTTGTCAATTTGCATCGTTAATTAAGTCATTAGCTAAAATGTCCTGATTGCCAACAAGCCTTGCATTCACCATCTGTTCCTGTGAGGAGGCCCTGTCAACCTACCTCTGGCCAATTTTAGGAACACCCCTCCAGAAGAAAATCCCTCCAACAATAACAGCTGGTGGCTAGTCAGAGACTGGGGAGCTCTAATTGTGAGTTAATTAATGCTGTGTTTACGTGTCTGTTCATCTCCTTAAGTTAGCTTTTACACCGGCTGAGATGAGGCTTTGAATGTTCACTGAACACTCGTATTTGCATATTTTGCCAGATTAGCACGCAAGACAGATTTCCACAGGCTCCAAAACAACAAGTGGAAAATTGTTGGGATTGGGCTGACAACAAGAACACATTTAAGATGCAGCTGTTATTCTAATATTAGCAATAATTTCTATTTTTTATTGTTAATTCATTCATTCATTCATTCATTCATTCATCTTCTTGTCCGCTTTGTCCCTTTCGGGGTTGCGGGGGTGCCGGAGCCTAACCCGGCTACTGAAGGGCGAAGACGGGGTTTAACCCTGGACAGGTCGCCAGTCTGTCACAGTTGTCAATTCAATTCAATGTTATTTATATAGTCCAATATCAGAAAATAATTGCCTCTTTGGGCTTCACACTGGTAATTTTACAGAAGCAGAAGGTCAGTTGTAAAATATAAACAATTGCTAAAAAACTAAACAGACTAAATAAAAGTGGTTATCCCTGCCCTTAGACTGAACACTACAGTAAACTAATTCATTTTAACCATGATATCTAATCAAGGCATATTTATTGTTGAGGCTGCCATGACCAAACTGAATGTGGCTTTTTGACTTCACCAGTTTTATTTCAGATTTTTCAGATATCCCACTATCCTGATGTTAAAGCAAAAGAGACACTTTGTCTTTCTCTGAACATCTCTCCACCACAGATTCCTGTCTGCGCAGCTGCTGCAGGCAGTTTTTCAAGTGTGGTGACATTTGCAAAAATATACAAAACACTTGAAAACATCCACAAATGATTTTATGGTAGTTTTCTTAAGGCATTTAAGCAACCAAAGTGACATTTTACTGTATTTTCCATGATCACATTCACACTTGAAAACTAAAACATATCAACTAGATGGAGGTTTTGTTTCAAGAATAAAAATGTATAACATCTTTGTGTTGTTCATTTTGTTTTGTTTTAAGCTGCTCTAATTTTTAAAAATATGAAGACGCACACAGCATATATTTAAAATGAAAAATAAAGACCCCTCAACCTCACGCAAACACGTAAAACGGCATGTGGCTGTAGCTCTGACCACTAGAGGTCAGTGTTGCTCCCCACCTCCCACCAGCAACCCCCCCATGCTGGAGGGTCCACTCCTCATTGTGATTGGGCTCACGTAGGCTCGTGTTCAGCCACAAACGAACAAGTTCTCAGACAAAGACGGCAGACGTGCAACATATGTAAGCAGCGTGTTGGCGGGCTGTCCTTAAGAGGCGCGTAAATGCACCACCGACTGCTGCGGGTGGGGGAGGTGCTGGTGCAGGGGTGGGGTGATGAAGTAAAGAGCGTGCATGTGATCAGGAAGGACTGCGCAGATATCTGTTATAATGAGAGCTGGCGCAGAGCCATGCTGTTTTCTGCAGAGAAAACAATCGGCGCATGCATGTGTGTGACACAGGCATCACCCATGTGTGAGACTGACGAAGAGGAGCAGAGGCAGCGGGATGAAGACGAGAGCGCAGAAAGTCCTCTCAGAGTGTTGTTGATCCAGAACCAACACGAGCTGAACGAGGAAATGAGAAAAAGCCTGCAGATGAAGAAGCCCCCTGATTTAATAAAGGAGAAACAAAGTGTGGCCAGTATGAAAATTCAAATGAGACGTTCCGTTTCTGCTGCATTCTACAGAGAGGTCCACCTACCACACACTTCTTTGGTTTGTGTGGCAAACAAAACCACCCTCATTGCTATGAAAAATGCCCTCTCTTAGAGGTGTGTCTTTGGAGCAAAGATTCACACCTTCACCGTCAGTCCCAGTCTTAGCCCGCTGAAGCCCTTTTGGGGTCGCGGGGCTGCTGGAGCCTGTCCCAGCTGCTGTTGGGCGACCTGTACAGCCTGGACAGGTCGCCAGGCTGTCACAGGGCCACACAAACACCGAAAACAGTTAGCAAAAAGTTAGTCCTGCATTTTCAGTAAGAGTGATGACCACACTCTACAACTGGGACAACATCTTAAACAAATCGGTTCATTAAATCAATCTAACCTTAACAAATGTGATGCATTAAAATCCAGTTGGAATTCACTAATTGATTTTCAGAATCAATATTTTTTTGTATTTTGTTAGTGAAAAATAGCTTTTCTCTTCATACACAATTTTATAATTTTAAAGGGGCCCTACCATGAAAATTCTACTTTTTGAGGTTTTAAATGCATTTTACTGTTCATTCCTCTCTATAAAGAACCTCAAAGCGGTATTTTGATCCGTTTATACTTTTAAGAGTAATCCTCAAAACACCTGCACTGTCTGCAGCCCTCCCCCCCCATACCCACAAAAACGAGCAGGTGGAAACGTGCTGATGTCAGCATGATGTGAACCGCCCCCTCCAGGAAGAATATGTGCTGCAAGCTCCGCCCCCACACTGCAACAAACGCACACCCACTTTCTCCACGGAGCATATGGTGATCATCAGCAAAGTGTTGTAATTCAGAGAAGAAGTGGCTCCTGTAGCTCATTTGGCAGCGAGAAGTTCAGGTGTTTGAGGCAGCTCATCAAGTCGTTGGATTTTATCTTGGGAAGTGCGACAGACTCTGTCTGTGACCGCCACTTACAGATGACTGTTTGATAACATTGGTATGAATCAAAGTGGATTAAATCTCAGAGATCAAACCGGATGAAGAGTCCAGACCTGTAAGTAAATCATGCAGTTTGCTGTAAGCATAGAACGCTCCAGCTAACGCTAACACTTCCACGCAGGTTGGGCCTCACCTATAGACACTTTTGTTTTATTTGGTTAACTGTAAAAGTGTGTGGATGCATGATAACAACATAGTTTGGAGGTTGTTTACAAGCACGAACTGCGGCACTGGCAGGCACGCCGAGGAGACTCATTGACGGTCTATGGACAAGCTCAAGGATGACGTTGTGAAATGGGAGCGAAAGGCAGAGCCTCAGAGATCGGGTCGGTTGTATTCCGAATATTAAAAAGGTCCACAAAAATGACTCCTATTTCATAAATAATTGTTTTTCAGTGTTCTGAAGGTAATATCTGATCATATATATGGAAATAGTTGGTATGCCCCCTTTAAAATAATAGTTCCAAAATTGTTTAGCTTACATCACTAGTGAAAGTGACAAATGTTCCCCGGAACAACGGAAACAACAGTGATCATTTAACAAATGATCTTTCATTAAATCCTGCTAATTCAGCAATCAAAATGAATCCAAATTGATTCTCTTCACTGGTTTAACAAATCTGCCATTTAAATGGACAAACCAAACTGATCCGCTCATGATGACACATCATAAAAAACATGTTTTTGGCAAAACATGTCAAGTAAAGAGAAGGTATTGTCTGGAATAAACTGCTACCCCAGAACGATCATTGGTGGAGGGCTGGGCAGCTGTGCTGCACACACAGTATGGAAAGCCATTAGCTCTCTTAAGATTCCCATTAAGCTGAATGAGTCCTGTGTACAAGATGAACACACATTAATGCCAGCCAGCGACACTTTGGCATCAACAAATTCCTTTTATGTTGGTATCAGCGCATTTTTTTGCTGGCCTGAAATGATGTGTGTTGAAGAACAGCAGAGTGCTGCACCAGCGCGGCTGCACAACACTAAATTGGATGCTGTGGAGTAAATGTGGTACAGCATGAGCATAATGAGCAGCACATGAGGAAGAAAAGGACCAAAGTGTAGCCTCTGCAGACGAACACTCACAATGCCATGGGATGCTGGAGGGGGGGGGCAGCACTCATCTGTTTAAGAGGCTGTTTAACCTGTTGGCATGTCAAGTGTTTTTATGGAGACCTGTCACCAAGTCAGGCCCCTCCTCAATGGAACGGCTGAACAGTGTCATCAGTATAGATACGCAGGTGTGAAACAATCCAACTGTTTTCTGAATTAAACCAGAAGTTTGAGCAGCAGCTGGTTTGGTCATTTATTCAGTATAATGAACCTGGTGCCCATGTTGCCTCAAACAGACTGAACTCCAATTAAAAATTATACCTAACTAGTAATTGTTCAATGGACAGTTTATTACCTACGTTTAAATATTTTGACATTATATTAGAACAACAGACCATCTAACTGACAGTATCTGGGAAGAGATGTTTGCACTGTACACTCGTCTACATCTCTGATCTCACTTCTTTCCTTGTCTTTTTATTTATTTTTCTATATTAGTCTCTCTGCTGCTTCCTTCATCTGTCTCCACAGCAAATCTTTGGATCTGTCTGACCCTCTCCTCTTCATCCTCCTCACTCACACCAAACACCCTCACCTCATTCTTCTCTCCATTCTTCAACCTCCTCTTTGGTTTTCCTCTAGATATTTTCACTGCATCCTTTAACGGACATCATCACTGTTCCTCCTCTGAATGTCTTCAAACATCTGCATCTGCTGTCCACTTCTCTCCTGAAACTGCTTTGAACACTCACACAACAAGTGCTCCAGACTCGATTTGGCTTGTTTTCAAATAACTGGATCATCCTGGTTCTTATTAAAGCCAAAAATGGATATTATTGTTTTTGTTTCTAAACATCATATCATATTTTAAAGACCTCTTTGATATAAATTGTTCCAACAATACACGAAAAGTGAAACTGTTATTCTTGGGTTTACTAAAGTGGCCTGGAGTCTAAAAAGCTCTCAGCCTTCAGGGCCCGGTCCTTCTTCATGTGGATCCAGCTTCCAGTTTGGGATTAAAAGAGGCAACTCACTGTTAAGAGAAGCTGTGCTAATGTTGAAAGTCATTCATGTAACATGCACATCTGAATAAAGAGCGACTGTGTGAGGCTGTGTGAATCTACCCTATACCATCACTTCAGTCTCTCTGTAGTCGGTGCTTTGATGCTATAGATGTGTCTGTTTTATTTCATTTCAACTCATGTTTCTGTCATTTTCAAAAGATGTAGTAAATTAAATTTGTTCTGTGAACACGTCTGAATGGTGAAACACATTTGAACTCCTGGATGTTGAATCTGTCTTTTTAGACACAGCTTGATGATGGTTGTTGTTTGCTTTGCTGCCCACCTTCTAAACCAAAGAGCTGCAACAACAGCAACGGCTCAGCTTCTATATAACCCTGTTGACATACAGGTGAAGATATGCAAGACAGTAAAGGAGGAGGCAAACCGAGTGGAGCTGATGCTTACAGGTACCTGACTGGAGAGGCTGAAGTTGGTGGCGGGACTGCGCTTCTTGCCGGCAGCGGTTCCCACGCTGCTGTTGGCGCTGCTGGCTGAGTTCTTCCGTTTCCTCCTCTTCGTCGTTGTCTGTCGGGCAGGCTCAGCTTTGGCGCGACCAGCAAAGAGAAACAGAGGCCATGCCAAGAACATAATGCATACAGACGGAGACACGTGGAGGTGTGTGTGTGTGGGTCTGCTGTTGTGTTTGTGGAGTTACGTTGTTGACAAACTGTACAGAAAAGAATGCATGCAGAATCAAAAACATGCAGCTAACTCTTCACAAAACGCCGTTACACATGCATGCAGAGAGAACACAGAAGTGTCACACAGATGAGAACATTCTACAATGACATTGAGCGCTTTATCTTCAGGGGTGAAACCACACCAGTGTTAGCATGTCCCAAGACACGCACAAGGAAGACAGATCCGTCTCTGCTCCACAGCAAACACGAGTTGATGTTCCTCAATGGTGAGGGAGGGTTAAGGCTGCTCTGCTGAGGCAGAAACACACCTGTCTTCTCAACAAAACTTGTTTTAGATAACAGTCACCCTGTGCATTGATCACCATGCTCTAGTTCTTCACATGCAATGCTTAAAAGTCCGAGGATCATGCAGTTAAGCATCCAAGCACGTGTGTTTGCTCCACTGCAGCGAGCACCACAACACTGGGCTCTCTGCCACTTCAGACGACTGACAGGGAAGATACCTTTTTTGTGATTTGTGGGGAAAATTTCTGTTTTGAAGTTCTGTGGATGTCCAGCTGAAAACAGAGTCAAAAGCGGCTTTATTTCACTCAGAGGCTTGGCTAACTTCCTCAGTGATACAAGAGAGGATCAGAGATGAAAACAGACAACATTTCAACCACTTTGGATTTTTTAGTGCTAAGATTAAACATATCTTGAGAACGTTCCCTGCAGATGGCTCTTGTAGGCACAGTCCTATTAACTCATCATAAAAGATTAAATGATCTTTTTTTATACACAGGAACCTATGCTGCATCGGTAATGACCTTTGACATTTGTTTGAAAACTTTGTTCATTTAAGGCATTTCTCTAAAAACAAAATTCCTTTTTGAGGCTCTTTCTAATCACTGCAAGGGAGATGCTCTCACATTCAGTTAGACAAGCGGTAGATCATGACACAAACAAAACCCAGAGTCTGAATCAAAACAATTAAGGGAGTTTTTATCAGAATCTCCTCTCGCTCTTCTTTGATTCCTGACTTTGACAAACGCGTGAGCAAAAAAAGTGAGCCTATTGTGGGAAAATGATTTCTGTTATCCTGCCGATTTCCTTCAATGCTGAGCCAGTGACGCACTGAAATCCCTTCCATTTCCACAGAAAAGGACTTATCGGGGAATAAATGCGCCGTTGTTTCCTTCCTGGCTAAATCCCAGCCAGTTTACAAGTTGGATAAGAATTGCAGGAAACAGGGAATAACACGGAGAGCCACACTTCCAGCTACACTGCAAAGTTTATCTGTGAAAATACTGATTAATGACATACAATAGTCTTTTTGACATGTCCAGCACAATGAACAGCACCAACCTTATTACAGTCGGTGCTCTCAATAAACTCAAACAAACCTAGTTAATCCGAGCCAGAATATTCAAACAATGAAAAATCCAGTTTGGCCATTTGAATTCCACAAACATGAATGATAAACCTGCAGTTGACTACATTAGAGCTGCTGGTTTTATTCCTGCAGCACCAGGACAGTGAGGAGGCTTTTTTGTATTCATAAAATGCCCTCTGTGTTTTCTCTCTCAGTTTTTTCTCCTCTTTGAAGAATGTCGTTGACACCGGGGAGCCTCTGGCCACAGAGCTGGATATACTAGTTTGATTACACCCAGCACTCTTAATTAAAGTTACACAGGTCTGAGTCAAAGGCTTTTTGACTGGTGTTGGTTTTAAAAGACACCTCGTCACGCCTCGCTAAGCATTGCTGTAATTTGCAGCCCCTCCAATGTGTCCCAAAAAGAAAAAGAAGCTTGGTTTCCTCTCTCACCAGCTTAAGACTGCACAGCCAATTTAAGCCTGCTACTTTTCAGAAACAACCCCACAAGCATCAATCATGGCAGGCTGAGAGCCGTTAGGACTGGCAGGGCTGAGATTCAAGAGGAAACTCTGAATTCTCATTACTTCATATACCTGACAGGCAAAACAGATTTGAAGGATTAAGATGTTTAATGGCAAATTTGGAGACGTAAATGATGCAATGAAGGCATTGGAGGTGAAAACATCCTGATTCTTGCACATTTAAAGCTTTGTTGATGGATTGATTAGCTTATTGTGCTGCTAACATAATTCTTTCACACTCTTTCTGTTGTCTCAATATTTACAACACATTTTTAACAGATTAATCCAGGAATGTGAGACTCTCTGAGGACATAAGCAGCTTTTTCCTCATAGGTGATTGTTTGTGGTTACCTGGTGGAGCTACCATTCTCTGCCATTTTTGGAACAGACATGTCTTGAGACAGTCCCGGGGGCTGAGGTTGTAGGTCTTGTGTCTTGACATGAGCTCCTGCATGGGCTCCAGGATGACACACAGCTGTGGACAAACAGGACAAACAGCTTGAAGAACTTCTCCTCGCAGCTGGACCCACACTGAAATGAAGGTGTGGTAAGGCCTCAGCCACATGCCCCTGTGTGGGGGTAGAGCCATACGGGCAGCATGCCAATAGAAAAATATGCATGAACATTTTACTGCTACAGGCTCACCGAGTGAGCAATATACCTGATACTGGTGGGGGCCACCTGCATGGCCCACACAGGTTTGATCAAGCCTGATCCGACACTGGGCTCCAAAGATTTTCCGTTCTAAAAGACTTTAAACTTCAGGAGAAAACTCAAAATCTCTGGAGAGCTAACCAAGGTTCATTCTGTCATCATAAATATAGCACAATCAGCTGCCCTCACGTCCCCACGTCTGGGTGACGTTAAAAGCTGGTTAGTTTTGTTCACTAGCAGCAATCATTGTTGGAGTTTCTGAAGGACAGGCCTCTGTTTACATCAACCTCATCACATGTAAAAGCTAGAGCCAAACTCAAGGCAAGACGTCAGCGCTAATTCTCCTTTGCTAATTTACCAGCCAACATTTCTGTTCTTCATTGAAACAGGAAGTCACTCCTTGCATGAAGGTTCTCAGCAAACATCTGACTCTGACTCTGGGGTTCAGATGTTTTGGTCCCACAGATTTACAGATTACAGCGGCTTTGTTCGGCCATGTTCTTCGTCAGCTTGATGTTTCTGTGCCCTGCTAAATGTGATGCAGCGAAACACCTCAAATTGTTGAAAAGATGCATTTACAGCAGCTGTGAGTCTTAATTGCAAGTGTCGGCTTCTCTGTGTTTTGCTGCTGGTGCTGCTTTAATGTCCCAGAAGCTCTCTTACAAGACTAAAAAGAGTTTTGATGATATTGCTCGATCTGTGAGGCCCTGCCTCTCCAAACAACACATGGCAATATATTTTAGATTTATTCCTGCACTGTTTTCAACAAGAATAATGTACATTAGAAAAATAACAGTTTCACAGCACAACAGAGAAATGGGTTCTAATAGAAAGGAAAAACAGCTATGGTCATCTTGTTAACCAAACTCACATTTGGTATTTCTTATATTTGTCTCGTCATCTGTCCCACATCTCAGGCACATTCTGAGGACTTAAGATGTTTATCTGAGTACAGACTCAAGGACAACCCCTTGGGTTCTTCATGGAGACTGGTAGAAAGATGAAAGTAACTGGACATGCAGTTTTATCACGTGTCTTCTGTTAACAGTAACTATAGTAACAACTAGACAAAGCTAACTAGAGCTCATCAACACAGCAAATATCCAACTACCAGTTCTACCAGGAGTTAGAAAACAGAAGCACATGTCAGGTAACTTCTGCAGGTCTTCAGTGTGAAACAGGTGTGTCGTGGTTCACATCTTCTGCAAAGGTGATTACTCAGAAATGTCTATGTTATGCTGCCTCACTGTTAAAGCGTGGCCGCTGCAGGAGCAGCAGTTTACCAAGCTGCTCAAGGGCGCTCTCACATTCATTACTTTAAGAAAAGAGACTGTTAATCATTCAGTGCGTGTTCAAATCATCTCATCTGACCTTCAGCTTCCCAGCACTCCCACTTTTCCTTCATAAGTTCTAATCAACATGTTTGTCCCAGCTCAGGTCGCTCTTTACAGTAAAAAGTGAAATGATTAAAATGCACTGAGCCTTTGGAACAAAAGCCTGTCATCCACAGAATGGCTATTACCATTTGTAAAACAACTCTAGAAGTTGTAGGACAACTTGTTCAGCAAAACCAGGACTCCTTGTGGAACTGATGGAAGTTCACATCAGTCTGAACTAGTTTTTCTCAGCCTCAGGTGATCACTCCGAATGTCTTTACATAACTTTAGCAACATGTAATGCTTTTCCCTCCGTCAGGACGGCCGTGTTTCTGTGCCACGCCGCTCGAGGCGAAGTGAACATCCCTGCAGTTGACTAATCCAGTGTTCTCCTCTGATTGTTCCCTCCTGACACTGTAATATCCCTCCCCTGTTCAACCAGAAAGCCCTGGCTCTCTGCCTGAAAACAAGGGTTATTTTCAGCCTGAATAGTAGGAAGCCTACAGCCACGATACATGGAACAGCTTAAACACTACAAATGAGTAAAAAGTGTTTGTGTGCTGGTTTTAACGTGACAGAAAGGCTGTTCATGGCCCCTCAGCCAGGAAGCTGCCAGGTCTCTTTTGAAACGGCAGAAAAGGAAGACCTTTTCCAGACAAGCGCGGTGCTGTGGAATAAGGCTGCATTTTACCTCCACACACCCGATCGGAAAAAAATGTTGTTTAAGAATATTGTTTTCAAACTGTGAAACTTGTTCAAATCAGTGGCCGTCCCCAACTTGAATTTTCAAGACAGATGCCAAACCCCTGTGTTCCAGACAAACAAGAGACCTTTTATGGGGGGTCAAAATCCCAGAACATTTTTTATTTATAATTCTATTTATTGCTTAAATCCTGAAAACAAATGTAATGTTAAAAATTAAAAAGGCAAAAGAAAAAGTGAATTTATCAGATTTTGAAATGTTGAATGTTGGGGAATTACTGCCAAATTCATTTGAGCCACATTTTCAAAATCATCAGTTGATTTGAATTTATATATATATATATATATATATATATATACACACATATATTTTGTCAATTACATTTTTCATTTCAGTTTTTGAAACATTACATATATGAATTTATTTTCTATAAAAAATGTTTTTCTTTGTAAAGTTGTAATTTTGAAGTAAACAAATGTGAAACCTGCATCGATAGAATTAATAATGCAGGAGATAAAAACTAACTGCAGCATTAAGTGGCATTAAAGGAAGAGTGATCATCTGATTAGCATCTTGTAAGAACAGATCAATTGGAATCAATTCAAATCAATTTTAAATTTAACCTATTAAAATCAAAATGACATTTTTCCTTTATTTACAGTTTCAGTTCTTTTCCTCTTTAATTTTATGACGGTTTGAGTCACAAAACAGGAGGAAAACCTTCGGTGAGTAATTACAGACACTTGTGTTTGGGGGTTTCTCTTTCAGCCGCATTAGAGCAGCTTTCTATAGAGAGAATCCTTATAGAAAAGCACAAACATCGACCCAGCGTCCTCTCTTTCTGCCTCTGTGTCTCTCCTCTCTCAGCTATAATAAGCAATGAAGGTGCTGTTCTCTGATTTGCGTCTTTTCACAATTATGAGTCTCAACAGGGAGCTCTCATTAATGTTATGCTAATTTTCTGTATCCAATTAATTCTTCCCTCTCCCCGTTTCTCTGGCGCTCTCTCTTGTTCTCCTATTTGGAAATAGTAGCTGTCAGTGGAGTGTGGCGTTAAAAAACACCAACAGAAGCCTCTGTCACAAACGGCTCATCTATTTACCCGGCCTGTGCTTCCTTTTTCCTGTAAATGACATGACTTTGGTCAGAGTGCACACCAGCTGAGCACAACAGCAAGCTGGAATATGTATGCATTTAGTGTCAAGTTATGAATTGAGGAATGTGTAAATGAATTATTTTAAATATAAAACTGCAGCTCTATTAAAGGGATGTCCTAAAATCTTTGAAAAAATCCACATTAAAGATGTTGAGTTGAAATTTGACCAAAAAAAACATGATGGGCGTGTTTTAAGCAGAGTGAATTACTGAATTTCAACCGGAATTATTCTTTAGTGTGCATCACAAGCAAGAGATGAGAACAAAAGCAAATGCAAAATGACATCCATTGTCTCCCCCACACACACTATCGCCGTACTTACCCTGAGGTAGTTGAGGGTGAAGTTGGTCAAGCCCATGCGAGTGATGTTTTTGGACAGTTGTTCCAGCACCTGAGGGTCTTGTGCCTGAAGTAAGCAGCAGAAAGAAGGATAAAAAAGAAGAAATCGACATAAATAGTATATTTACAAATGAAGTCACTCACTGCATTCAGCCAAATCCATCGAAACAACTAAATCAAGTCTCACTGGAGTTTTTAACATTTTCTTTGCAGCTTCTTAAACATAATCTTTCCATTGTCACACAGCTGGTTTCTCCACACATTTACCCATGCTACTGAAGACAACCACTGCCGAAACGAACAACAACTCTGCAGATTTGGTTCACCCTTCACATAAAGCATTCATGAGGGTGAGAGGACATGGCTCATTTACTCACATAAGATTGAATAATCGAATCAACTAAAGAATGGATTGCAAAAATTGTGTTAATACAGAAAGAACAAGAGTGCTGTGGAGCGAATATTAAAAGTAAACATAAAACCACGCTGCCAAATATGCAGACACGCGATTGTTCACCAGGCTTGTTTGTTGCTTCACAAAAGGCTCCTGCATTATAAAAAGTCGCAGGTATTGACAGAGCAAAACAGCCCAAACACAGCAGAGGCAGCCAGCAGAGATGCATTCACTGTCTCATGAAAAATGCATCATTCTATCTCCAGTTGCATCTCTGTGTGGAAAAAGTTAAGAGGAAAGCCAGGGAGCCCTTTTGTGCTGTCAGCACAGTCACAGGAGGACGGAACCAGAGAGCAGTATTTGGCAGCTGGAGGATCACAGACTGAATTACTTTACTCATCAAGCAGAATTAGGGGGGGGGCAATGGACACAATTTTTACCAGACGCACAGACAGAAATGCAACAACAGTTTGCACTGAAACTGAGCAAATACTGACACATGCAGATGATCCAGACATGTCCGTGCAAACGTATTTGATAAAAAACATAAATTCTGATAAAATGCGTGGCTCAGATTTATACAAGACAAGGTCAGAAGGCTTCTACTGCAAATGCATGCGGCTCTCGTCTGTAACTGACGAGGAAGAAGAAACTGCATGTATGTTGGTGTGACAGTGACATTCAGTCAGACTCAAACTGATAATGATCCATTTCAAAGTAGAAAACAACTGAGAATGATAGGACAAAAGCTCCATCAGATGCAAAAACAACTTTTATCATTGAATCTACCTGAGCTCTAGATCAGCTCCATGCTCCCAAAACACCAAACCCGAGTTTGTTGTACAGTGTGACTTTTGTCGGAGATTTCTAATTATTTTGAGCATTTCTGTTAGGATCACTGCAGCTGAGATAAGCTCATACCAAAGCACCAGATGCAGGGCTCTCCCAAAGCTCCCTCCAATCTTTTAATCTCTGGTACAAACAGATTTGGTGGCAAATAAAATGTCTTAAACTCATGAATCACACATGGATGTAAAGCAGAAGAGAACTCCAGCCTTATTGGTTTCTAAATGATGAATTTATCTCAAATTCTCTTTTTTAGGTGTCATGTAATTTACAGCTTATTGAATATATTTATCTCCATTCATTAAAGATTTTATCAGCTGGTGCACAACTTAAATTTATTTACGTTGAGTTTGTGATCCAGGCTGGACTTTAGTCAAATCCAAAAACTTGAACTAGAGCTGCAGCTCTGATGTAATTAGTCATGGATCCTATTCAACCAGGGGTGTCAAACTCAATCATAGAGAGGCCGAAATCCAAAACACATCTGAGGTCGCGGGCCAAACAGGATAAACATTTATTGAACACTAAAACTACATTTTTAAAACTGTAACTTCTTAACATAATTATCAACTAGATATATAGCATTACCTGTGATAATGCTAGTGTGAATGTTGTAAGCAAAAGATGCTGAAGCTGATAGCCAGATAAAATGTTAGTCAAATGCCAAATTAGCCATAAAAAAAGAAAGAAAAATCCTTAGCCATGACAGCTAGCATGTAGCTGAAAAATAGCTAAGCTCCAAAACAGAATAAAAGCTTAAAAAAAAAACTAAATTACCCAAAACAACTACCAGTACCCCAAATATAAGCTAAACTACAAAATAGCCTAAAAAATTATAGTAAATCCCAAAATAATAAAAAAAAGGAAAAAAAGCAAATTTTTAAAACTATAAAATCATAACTTTTTAACATAATTATGGATAATAAAAGGCAGGAATATTATTCCAGAATAAATCAATCAATTTTATCCTCCATAAAATATATTTTGTCAAAATTCTACAAGTTAGAAATAAGCGCAAGATAACATCGGGTCATTAATAACAATAATGAAATAAAATGATCTGGAGGGCCAGAAAGAATTACCTGAAGGGCCGGATCCGGCCCCCCGGGCCTTGACTTTGACACATGATCAACTACAGGTCAATTCTTTAAAAACTTGATAACTGATCATAACAATGAACCTCATTTTCCTCACAACTCCTCACAGGACCAGATCTAAATGAGAACATGGACTTCAAACACTGAGCCCAGCAAAGCGGCTACATCTGGACCGGAATCTGCCGTCTCAACCTTCCTGCTCTGAACCCCGCGTGTCTGAGTCTGCTTTCATCAGCCGAGGCAGCCATCAAAAGGCTGAGCGCCCCCACCGTAC
>NC_050513.1:21594796-21626694 GCF_002922805.2 Oryzias melastigma
TGGATGGAAGGACACATGCATACACCCTTTCAGGTAAAAAAAAAGTATCAAATAAATGAGGAAGCGCATGTCTTTAAAGAGAAAAATAACAGAATACACGAAAGGATGCAACATTTGATGCAAAAACAAATGTTTTTGTAAGTCAATGCATCCTCGAAGCGAATGGGAACATTTGATTTTGGACGGCAGCAGCTCCCCCTCTCAGGTTGTTCTTACACTTTCCTGTCTCCCTGATAAGCATCTGTAGCTCAACATTTCAGAGCAGCGCTTTCGTTTGATTTGCCTCATTAAAAAAACAAAACAATTTGTTGCAAATTTTTAAGACAAAAAAAAGTCTGTTTTTAATGTAGGAACTTTCATTGGTAAATGTTTAGTTCT
Source organism: Oryzias melastigma (assembly GCF_002922805.2). NCBI lineage: Eukaryota > Metazoa > Chordata > Actinopteri > Beloniformes > Adrianichthyidae > Oryzias > Oryzias melastigma. Next base: position 21,595,175 of record NC_050513.1, read on the forward strand.
TTGTAATTCACTCTGTTGGTTTTCGAGGAGAATCTCATTGTACTGCTTCTGATGGAAACAAACAGTTCACTTTGCTTCACTGGAAGGATTTGAGAGTAGAATTGACTTCTCAAATGTCGGTGCTTTAAATAATATTCTTGGACTTTTTTCTGTGTTGAACTGTGAAATTCCTGTACACCGTATGTAAATGTTCCCATATTCCCATCAGACACACTCGTGTCAGGTCCTCTCGTAAGACTAGCGTCCTGACTTTGACACTGACGTGACATCTGCTCCTCCTCATATTAACACAGACCAGTAAAGCAGCAGCTGCTTTTCTAAGAAGAAGACTGGAATGTTTGAAAGAGGTTTGAGTCTTTGGTACTTGTAAAGCTCTACTCTATATGACTGAATATATGCATGAATTGGCTTTGTCTCCTATTTTCCATTTCTAGCAACACCTCCCTCTTGCAGCTTCACCATAAATTGAGTTGAAAGCAGGAGACCTTCAGATCACTCCACATCTCCAGTGACTACACGTGTGCGTTACACTTGATGGAATTAAACAGATTATTCATTTGACCTTGTTTCCCTGCTCTCTGCAAACAGAGATCATTCGGAACCATCGGTGTTTGTGCCACACATTTCATATTCATATTCTGAATGTGCCGGGTGCTCCTGAAAAGTGGAACCTATAGCAGGATGTTGGACCTAGTGTGAGTGATGGCACACTTACGTGCATGGCCAGGATGCTGCGAGGGATGAGTTCCCGGTACTGCCGGATAGTAAAGTGCCACGTCTTAATCCTCATCAGGTCATCGAAGGCAAACTCCAGTATCAAACGACCCTCCGTACAAACCTGCACAAAGACGACATATTCAGTGTTTATGCCCGCAGACTCGTAGCTTTACAGTGACGACTTACTGACTGACAGGCAGCTGTCAGCTACACTGAAAGGAGAACGAGAAACATTGGAATCATTTGTCTCATTTTTTGGGTTGTGCGCGGATGTTATGATGTATTTTTACACTCCCAGCCTTTCCTCCGTCCTTGAGTCTCTCCATCGTCCAGCTATGCTTTAAATGCAAAAATAAACAACTGGAGAAGGGTGTGTTTATGCCAGACAAAAGAACTTCAGGTCAGGAAGAGTTGCCAATTAGGAGGAGAGGAAGAGATGCAGAGCGGGGGGAGGGGGGATTTTTCTCCCCTTTAGCTGAATCCTGCTTCTCCCGTATTTTGTTGCTGTGACAACCAGGAGACAGAGGGATGGAGAGACAGACAGAGAAAGAGGGGGAAAAAAACAGCTGATTAGTTGGCATGGCAACAGCAAAGATGTAATCCCACCAGACACACTCTAATCAATGCCCCCAGCGCAGATGGTCTCCTGAGGATCAACAAGAAAGAGGCTAGCGGCCATGCTACCCCCCAACCCCCACCTCTTCATCCCGCCACCCCCCCGCACCACCACCACCACCACCTCTCAACCACATCCCCCGAATTCCCACCAAACTCTCTCTGCGTGGTCACGTGCCAACACTCCTCTTCAGAATCCAGAAGAGCCGGACTCCACGGCGGAGGTCCTCGCTCTGCAGTTCAGACTGAAAGTTTGCTTCATCAGTCAAAGAGCTCATTCCAGGAGTTCAGCCGACATCTACCACTAGTACATGTCAAACAGAGCAAAGGAACATCTGTCCGTATTTGGGATGCAACGATCCAGTTTGCTCTCGTTTCGATACGTACCTCCATCTGAGCGCCACGGTTTGATATTTGTTCAGCAAGAAAAAATAAACCCTGAAATCTTACTATTTCACAGATCATGATTTATTTTACAAAGAGAAATACAATAACAACAATTCAGATTTTTTTCTAGTGCACAGTTCTTGGCACTTATTACAGAATCACATGTAAATAGAACTCTTGCATACTTGTAAATATTAACTTATATGAACTACAACAATTTAAGCAGTTCTCTTTAGTTTTGACAGCTGGATGTCAAACACAATCTTAACAGTTTAAAATATTTAGAACTGACTTACTCGTCCAAACAAACAATAGCAACACAAGTAAAGTGCAGAATTCCTTAGCGGTCACTCTGCTTCATGTGTCTGAAATGAACTTTACCGGCTCCTTTTCATTGCTTGTTCACATTAAATGGTTATAGTCATTCTATGATCACCAGTTGGGGTGTGATGATTAATTGATTCATTTATTTATCTTCCTACAATCCAACCTGATTCGTCTGTCTGAGGTAAGTTGTTAATCTAGTCAACCTATATTATTAAATAATCGTTTTAAAAACAGATAAATCAACAATCAATATTGGAAAATACCATTTAGATTGAGGTGTGGTAAATTTATTTTACTGTAATGTAAACATTCAGCAAAGTCATGTGAGCATGCAGTGTGGTAAAATGTTCCAATGTTCTCTTTGGATTATTCTGATGTGGAAAAACAACAGTGGGGTGAACTTTATCAAACTAACATGTGAATGGATTTGACATTCAGTCTTGTTTACTTGTTTGTTTGTTCCCATATTTCATTTATTATCTTGAAGAAATACAAGAATCTGGAGACCTTCAGCGGAACTGTTCAGAACCAGCTATTATCTCTGAGTCTCACTGATGAAGTTTGGATTAAGATGTTCTGGATTGATTTTGGGAGAGTAAACCAGATCCAATCAGATTCTTCAGAATGAACCAAAATGAACTATGAGTAGGGTTGGGCTCCGAAATTCAGTTCTAAGAAGGAGCCGTTATGATTACGCAGTTCTACCAAAACCTAAAGAAGCTGCTGCAAACGGTTCTTCATTTCACTTAGTTTCACTGAAGGTCTATTTCTCTTAGGACATGTCGATCACTTGTACACTGTTTAGTACTTTGAAGTTCTAGCCAATCATTCTGCCTTTCCTGCGATAGTGGGCGGGGTCATATAAGACCGTGGACAGGGCGACCACGAGAGCGCTCAGCGTTCAAATGTTTGGCTTCATGTCACTGCAGGTCACAGAAGTTTGACCAGTGACTCTGATTTCATGGGAACGGCCATCAAACAACGACGACACCCAAAATGTCAATTTTTGACACGGAGGTCTTAATCCTGCATCAAAATGTGACTTGGGAGGGAAAATGTGTTGATTTGGCAACAGTAGATATTATTTTTCATAACTTAAGCACTGAAAATGGCACCAATTAGGAACCAAACCAAAGAACCGCTTTGGCACCGGAACCAAATAAAACCCAATCAGTGCCCAACCCTAACTATGGATCAAATCAGTAACCCCAGATTATGAAATGACTAGAATCATTGCTGAACTGAATCTTTACAGCCCTAATTACTATCATAGTATTTCAGCACAGAGTTGTTGTTATGGTTAGTTTTGTTTTTTTTCCCAAAATGAAACAAAAAAGGATTAACTACTAAGTTAAACAAAGTTGGTTGGTTGATATTTTTTTCTTTCATGTTTAATTGTAGAGTCTAAGGCAATGTTGTGTTTTCATATTAATACTTGATTTTTGTCCCTTTTAGACTACCGTTACACCCTTCCTATTCAGTTGTAAGCGATTGTAACTTTTCCTCATACACACTACTTCTTCTACATCCATCAGAATCATAATGATAACATAAAGTCAGGCCTGAACAGGAAGCTTCCTGTTTCAGATCCTTTTCTGCTGTCCGCGAACGTTATTATTCATATAGTTTAGAGGTGTTGTGATCATATGAAACAAAATCAATTTGGTTTGATAATCAACTTTTGCGACACTGATCTTCACTTTGTGTTTGTTCATAAATTCATCTGCAAGTTTCTGCATTCATATGATCGACTCACGGCTGCTTTTAGTGAAGGGAAAGAGAGAACCAAAGGAGAACTTTTGTGTGATGTTTCTCCTTCACTCTGAATTGAAATGCATTGCAGTAATTATGCAGTGAATGACTTTTCTGCCTCCTGGCAGCTAAAGTCTATTAAACAACCTGATATTAAGGCATGTATGAAAGAAGCAAGTAATTGTTTCTTTAATTTGTGAAACTCTGACTTTTTGTACATTTATACACCCTACCCCCCACACCCCCAGAGAGAAATAACTTGAATAGTGTTTACTTGTGAGCCGGGTCTTCTGATGTTTTCCAGGTCTAATGCCTACAGTGAAATAACAATGCACTATTGATTCCTTCTTCCACAGTGCCAAGCGTCTCCTTAGCACTGTCTCCTGCTTCAACTTCTCCCTGAAAGCTTGTGCCCCTGTGTAGCTGATAGAGAAATTGCCTGAATCAGAACCAGACCAAAAAGCATCACTTTAATTGCCATGTGCAATAAATGTGCAGCAATTATTCTTCAGGGTGCTGGTGCACAGACACAAATGCAGCATTCTTTGAGATGTAACCATGTGAGCAGTCACTTCTCCACAATAAAAGTCTAGTGGTCGAGCTGATCTTTCTCATAATGGTCATTATTTTTCCCTATAGTGCACACTCGTGAAAGTAAAGAGAAAAAATCCTGCTGAATTAAAAAGTGTTCTGTTGAAACAGAGCAGCTCCTGAAAGAGAGTCCACATTGATTTAGGAGCACGGTCATAAATCTTCTGTACAAGTGAGATCAGGGGATCTCCAGTAGTGTGGGGGGGGGGTTGCCGGTGCATAGCGCTGCTGCTGAAAGTATCTTCAATACTGTACCCCCACCTGACAATCAATTAACAGAGGTCAGTGAGGACGTTCTTATGATCATTGAAACATAAACTGGATGTTCTCAGTCACAGCAAAGTCTTGATCAAGGCAACATTTGTTTCAATGGTTTAAGAATGAACACTGTCGGTTCTCACCTAAAAATTCTGGTTTATATTCTAACTTCTTAATGTCACTTTTCATGTGTTGATCCCCATCCATCTGTCTTTAACCAGCTGTATCCCTTTCAGGGTCACTGGGTTGCTGGAGCCTGTCCTGGCTACTGTTGGGTGAAGGTGGGGTACACCCTGGACAGGTTTCCAGTCTGTAACAGGACATGTATTGATCTGCTTTAATCTTAGGACATGATGAGGCGATAGTTTCAATAGACACTGTCATTCTTTGTTGGCCTCTGGTACGTTAGTGTAAAATGTTCACGAGCCAAAGAACTCACTGCATGAATATCTGATGGATACTTAATTTATAGATCTTTCTGGCCTTTGCATAACCTATGAGGTTTAACTGTGTCTTTAAATACGACTACTCCAAATACATCCCTGGGTTTGTATTTGAAAATGGTTTCCAGAAACCAAACAGCTTGTGACTGCAGTGGGTCATCTGTCTCTTTCTTCATCATTGGATCATTAAATCTCAGTTTAGTTTAACATAAAAAGAAGAGCATTAATATAATCTCTCAAGTTCCTTCAGAAATGGTCAGGGTTTGATAAAAGACACTCCACCATGTTTAGAAAAACGTTCAGACAGCACTTCCTCTGAATCTTACAACTATATAAACCCCACAGAAGACAGATAAAGGTGGTGTGACAGTCACTCACTGACAAGTCCTGACACATGTTTGTTTGGTTTAGGGTTGCACTGTGGGACTCATACAAAAGGCCTTGATTTAAATATCTATCCATCAATCATGAAGATATTTCATGTTAGTTCCCAAAAAAATGTTATGGCAGAAAAAATCCACTTCAAATCAGTTTATGTGTCAAAAAGCTGTTCTTTGCTCTTGCTCACCTCCCAGCATACCAAATCCCATCTGGGCACCTGTAACGAGGGACCCGGCCTGCACAGCCAGCCCATGCTGGTCAGGGAGAGTGATGCATGCTGGGTCCTGAATGGAGACGCTGGAGACGGAGGGAGGCTGGCAGGTCGGGAGCTTCTGCTTAAATTGGCTCCCTGTGTCAACTTGTCAACACCTCACTGACTTGAGAGCCTTTCCACCCACACCTGAAGAACACCCCGCATTCTAGCTGCCTTTCAGGCTCCGCCCACTCATTAGACTACAGCAGCACATGTGCATGCAGGGAGAGACACTACAGAAACACAATGACATTAGACTCTTTGGTCTATGACATTAAATAAATTAGATCAAATGAATGATATGATATATTTAGATCATTTACAGACATCATTAAGGATGTTTCAATTCAGCGTCTTACAACACCACATTTTCACAATAAGAGTCCAGTTCATACTTACCAACCATGACAATCAATTTTAGATGTCTTAATGTTATTTTCCGTCAATGATAATTATTGTTTTATTTTTTTAGAAAAAGCTCATCTGTGACTTTGACATTTTGTGAACATATCAATTAAAAGAGACTTCAAACTAATCTTATCTCTATAAAAAATGTAGTGAGCATGGCATGTATATTAGCTGTTATGTTTTAAATTTTATACATTTCTATTGCTTTTCTTTTATTCACCTTTACGTTTAGAAATGAGCCAGTATCAGAAAACTCTCCCTTAAAACTCCAGTTAAATGAAAAGAAAATGAATTTATCGGCAAAAAGACGTACACAAAAAAATTAAGAGTTCTATCTTAGTTTGCGGTTCACCACATGGTGTTCTTTGTTCAATGTGGAAATATAAAGATGCTTCTTTCCCGTTTCCTTTTTCTGACCTAATTTCCACATTTCCACATGTAGCTGCTTAACTTCACCTCCGTGATTTCAGTGATCAGAAAAATGTCAACAACAACAAATATACCAGATTTAGTAGAAAAGATAAAATAATCTGGTAAAATGTGAGCAGAATTAGACATTTTGAAGACAGATAGGAACAGAAAGAGACGGAAACAAGCGGGGGGGGGCAGAGCTCAAGTTGGGAGCTGGGAATGATTTCTCTGGGGATGAAGGATGCGAGTGTGTGTGTATAGGGGAGCGGGGGGAGTAGAGAGCGAGGAAAGAATGAGCGGGTTGGGGGAGGATGAGTGAGCAGGGGAGGGGAGGGGGGCAGCGGCGGTTGAGGAAAGCGAGGCGAGGCAGAGCTGATTGAGATTCGGGCCTCCAGAGCTGCAGGCTCCGGCTGCTGGGAGCGCTCACACAACACGCTCACTTATTGGAATTTTTTTTCTAATGAATTAATTCTTCCCGTCCAATTTAGGCGGAGATGAAAAGAGAGAAGCGCTGTAAGCAGTAAATTTTGCTTTTTGTTGACCGGGTCTGGACAGATCTGCTCCTTTTCCAAACATGAATCTCTGACACTTGTAACAACTGTTCTTCACTTTGAGAAACCTTCTAACAAAAGAAGAAACTAGACGAGCAAAAGGAAACTCCAGCTTGAAGGAATGTAGAGATTTCCTTGTGTTAACTGATGGACCCTCATCGAATCCGTTCTACGGCGTGCACAGTTCTAACCCTCTCCTCTTCATCGTTAGAAACGAGAACATGAATGCCTGCAGCATACACACACGCACACTGACCACGCAGCAACATATTTATTATGCTTAAACACAAAATCTTTAACATACTGTAATTTTTTAATTGATAACACGATCAATTGATCGTGTTATCAATTAAAAAATACAGTAAATCAAAGAACATAAACACTGGAGCTCCGGTGTTAAAGGGTTAAGGAGGAGCCTGGAGTTTCCTGACATAGACCAATATTCTATTCGTTCTTGCTTTGCAATAATACGTCTCAAAAATCCACCAATCAATCAATCAATAGATGGGACTTTTTCCAGAACCTCGTCAAATAGAGAATATTAATCACATGATAACAAAGAAAGAGTCACAGTATGAAGGAATTTAAGCTCCTATCAAATAGTCAAATGAGTTTTAAAGGTTCCATGAAGAATCCTCACTATAAACAACTGGGATTTTGATCCATTCATGCATTTCTGAGTAATCCTCTAAAAACCTGCACTCTCAGTACCAGCCCCTCCCATTCCCATAGGCGGGTCCCACATGCTTACATCACAAGTTGAAAACCACCCCCTCCAGGAAGAGTCTGCTCCGCCCCCAGGCTAGCACAAACACTAGCAGCTTGAGCTCCCGTGATCAGCACAGTATGTAGGCCTACATCAATATTTAAAAACATTTTTTCATGGGTGACACGCTGCAGTCTAGGATGACATCATGACATTAAGGAGTCAAAGGTGGAGCCTCAAAGATCGAGTCGTTTTAGGAAGAAAAAAAGATTGCAAAAATAAATCATATTTGAAAAATATTTTTTTAGTGTTCCAAAGTAAATATATGATCATATATAAGGATAGAGTTTACTCTGAAGAGCTTAAGACAGGGGTGTTCAACCCAGTTACACAGGGGGTCAATATCCAAAAACACACCTTCAGTCGCGGGTGGAACATGATAAACATTTATTGATCACACTAAAAATAAATATTTTAAACTTTAAAATGCTGTCTTTTTAAAATGAATATGAATAATAAACAGGCAGCAATATTATTCCAGAATAAATCAACTTAAACCTTAAATAACTTTCAATATTTTACTCTCCATAGAAATATATTTTGTCAAAATTATATAAGTTAGATATTAGTGCAAGATAACATCGGACCATTAATAATAATAAATAAAATGATCTGGAGGGCCGGATCCGGCCCCCGGGCCGTGACTTTGACACCTACGACTTAAGAAAATCATGATGTGGCCCCTTAAATAATAAGTTATGACACATTTGGTTAACTGGGAGCAATTTTTTATTCAGTCTATACTTGTCGGGTCAGACACAGCAGGTGACATGACTGCTTTAGGAAGAAAAAATGTTCAATTCCATCAATAAAAGACAGTCTGATCCACCGTACCTGTTTTTCATTCCCTGTGTAGACTTTGAGCTTTGGGCAGATTATCAGAGAAAGTTACTCTTCACTCACACTCATGCACATGAAGGGTGCATGCTGTTAAACCACACTAAAGAGCAGAGCACGTAGCTGTTAAAGTCAGAACAATGCGGTCCGCTCCTTCTGCTCATGGTACAGGGAACATGGAATCCCTTCAGGTCGGCTGACGAGCTACCCGGCCTCACATTCATTTAGACAGTCAGCAGAAGGAGACTGGAGTCAGCGAGCCATCTGGATCAGACTGCAGGGAGGAAGATACTCACTCCAGCTCACAAGGGGATTGTCTCCCCCTCAGACAGAAGCAGATGAGCTCAGCTTTAGCGCTTTCAGAGCACCTTTGTGTCAGTTCTGGATTATTTCACACAACATTTAGAGTTGGCTCTGCTTCTGTCTCCATGTCATTTATGCTGAACTCCAGACTGGAATCTCCATGCATCTTATTCTCATCTCAGTAGTAAAATCTCAGGAGAATCAGCTTATGAATCCGTCAGCACCATCAACAGAAAAACGGCAGGTACGGCCAGAACGCTGGAGAGTGGACGTGGTAGCAGGAGCGAGGATGAGGATACATATCATGTGCGTGATAGAAAAGTGTCTATTTCTCTTCTATCAATTCTATTGGTTTTATTTGGTTATTTGTATTGCTTTTGTGCAAAAATGTGTTTTCCTACTAAGGAACGTAAAACTGTTGTGTACTTTAAAAAAATGCGTCTCATTTGTAACTATTCACTTACATGTTATTTGAAAAAATAAAGTCACAGAAAAGTAAGTAATGACATTTTTAGCATTTTATTTCAGAAAATATACTTTATTGTGGTATATCGTGATTCATATCACTATTGTGATATAAAATAATCTATATCCTGATAAACATTTTTTTTTCCATATCTAGGAGTGAGTTCAAAACAGTCATTTAAAAACACCTTTTTATTCAACCGTTTGTTTTTAAATTTAACTAACTCAATAGTTTGAGGTCAAACAATATCCTTTTTTTAGAAAATATTCTAGTTTCCTCTGGAAGCTAAAAAGCAGAAAAGCAGAGGAACGCTCTAAGAGCTGCATTAGACTGTATTTAAGCGGATCTCCTCCTTTCCATTCATAAATGAATATCTGAAAACATGACGTGAGGGATGAAGAGGAATGAAAGTGTGACACGTGTGTCCTGACAGGCTGTGCTCTATTGTTCATGGGAGCTGTTCCAGCATTACCTTGGTAAACATGGGCTTCCCGTGCTGCGTGACCATGGTGCACTGATCACAGTCCAGTGTGATGCAGGAGTTGTGGAAGGACTCCTTGGAGTGCTTGAGGATGTAGCTGAGCTCCGTGACGCCTCCTTCAAACACCGTGCTGAAGTAACGGGGGATCAGTGTCCGGCCGATGGCTGCAGGGAGACACAGAGAGACGTGTCCAGGGTCTGCTCGCCAACAAAACAACACTAATCATGGTATCAATCTTAGACTACTGCTGCGGATAGATGAAAATCGGACTATAGTCCACCCACGCCCCACGTTGTCTCTCTGCTGGGATGCTTCAGTGAGACAGGAGGACCTCAGTGCTCCACACCTCCAAGGAATAATTTGGCCTGTTTGTTTTGTTGCCGTGAGCCCGGCAGGAACCCCGACGGCGCTCCCGAGCAGCTCGTCAACGCGCCGAGCCGCAGCACACAGACAATTAGCTCAACTTGGCATACGTAGTGGTAGCAGCAGGAGGCAGCTGGCCTGGCTGTGTGCCGGCACCAAAGCTCCTCAAATTAAGCAACTATTTTTACACCAAAGCCCTGTTTGTACACAGGTTTGACAAATGAGATAAGGTGTGTTAATTACACCCTTCAGAGAGGCTGACGGGGGGAACCCTGAACTTTAGACACGCTTAGGTATTTCCTGCCTATTGAAGACTTTCTGCTGATCATCTCCAGCATCACAACAGATCCATCAGTCTGTTTAACTCCATCAGCAGAGTGTAACACTGATTTCTGGATTCATGTGATAAGATTCAGTATCTCTAACATGACCTGTGATGTTTTCTGAGGATAAACAATAAACACTCCTTTATGATACTTGGTGAATTATCTGTACTTGATCTGATAAGGACTAGATTATGACAACTTTGCAAAAATGTACTGTAAATATAAACGAAAAACTCAGTAGGGATTAAATAAATTGGCTTCTTCCCATTCCCTGTTATTAAATTAAACTCTACTTGACTTTATTTGATGTTAACTCTATTTAATGAATCTAAAGTGACATGTATGTATTACTGTAAACATGTCTATTCATGATTATGAGTAATTACACTGTCAAGAAGAAAGAATCTTTTTCTAAACTTACTTTTCTTTATATTCTAATCAGTGTTTCATTAATTGATATCTCAAATGCGTTTGATATCATCTCTGTTTGGATTTGTTTGATTGCAGTATTTAATTATTTTTCAATGCTTGAAATAAATATGATTCATTTATTTTAATTGTATTTACACATTTGAACTGAAATGGAAAGATAAGCCTCTAGAGATGCAACATCTCATTATTTAACAGGGTCCTCCATTCAAAAAAGTCAAAAACACAAATGACAGAGTAGAATAAAAAAGAAATTGACAAACCAATAAAAAAAGTATAAATTATAATTAAGAATGTATAACACACTCACCCCAACACACACACTGGCTCAATGTCAACCAATACCAAACATAAGATTAAAGAAATGTAACCAAGCACATTTATGAGAAAACAAGCAAACAAAAAGACCACATAGAAAGATTAATAAATACTTGAACAACGACACTGAACAATAAATGAAATATTCTAAATTTTAAAACAAAGACAAATGTGTTTAAAATGAATTAACAGAGACTGGATTGTTTTTTTATGCAGCAGAACAAAGGAGAAAACCTGGTGATGATGGTGGAAGTTATGTTGTGGAGTATAAAGGTCCAAGGAACTGTTTCAAGAGGAGAGGAAAGACGGAATACCTGCACCTGAAAATGAACTGAAACCAATATACAATAAATATATAATATTATTCATTTTTAAGTCTCATGTTTAGGTAAAAAGTAATTAATAATGTGATGGATGAGTTTTACATTTAAACTAAACAAAACAAAAACATGTCTAAGGAAAAGAGTTAAAGGATCCATGACAGCTTCAATATTTCAGAACAAACATTTGGGGATTTTTGTGTCACATTACACATAAAACTTGATAACTTGACGTAAAACGTTTTGTTCATCCTCCCAATCAGAGGTTTAAAACACGTCCTTCCTTAAAATGAAACCCATGCTGGAGGATTCACGTCTGCTCTGAAGGCTCACAAACTTTCATTTGATCTCACTGGGACTTATAACAGTGCAGAAGTCACAGCCCCACCCAGTGAAGGTGAATTTAGGCTCCTAAAGTAAAATGTAGCCGTGAATGGAATACATAGTTTTGAACGCCGCTGACATCTCCTGGGTGAGTCTTTACTATTCAGACGGAGTCTGATCTCTCCCTCAGGTACGTGTCAAATAAATCTTTCAGCACTGAGGCCACTTTAGATCTTCCAACAACACAGCTGTAGATTACTGTTATCTAAAAAACACTAAACAAAACAACACAGCATCATACAATGTGGCCTTTTCCTCCATTGTAACATTGTAACGACAACACAGCCATTCCATAAGAGTTTTAATCCGAACCCCACATGTGTGGATGACTGCACAGGAGAGAGAAAATGCATTTTGATAGATTTTCTCAATAATAAAATTCCATCTGTATTAAAGTGACATATTGAGATGGACATCTTCTGCAGAAGCCTGAAGACAGAACGAGGAGGAGACAGAAACGTAGACGGGGTCTTCAAACCCCTGGGCTTTGTCTGCTTTCTATCTGCTGAGATCCCACCTTACTGAGGAGCATGGAGGATACAGAGAAACCAACAGTTCCCGTTAAATGAGGCACTGCATTAGAGCACCACCACATTCCTGGATAGTGGGGTCAAATGTACAGAGGAGACTCTCTTTCTAAATGACCCTTTATTTCCAACTTATTTACAAGGAACAAATGTATAAGGACACAAATGCATAACTTTATTTTGATTTAAAAGCTTCTGCATCTCATTTATATGGAAAAAAAAAACAGGATATTTCCTTTTAGATCAAGAAGCTCAGAGGCTTAATCTAAAAACTTTGTTTCAAAAGTTTTTTGTTAAAACTTTTCAAAACTTAGATTAAAATAAATCAAAAATCCAATTAATAACTGCAAAAGCTAATATTATCTGACTATCAAAGTGTTGTTTTTAATTCAGTTTAATATATTTAATATCATTAAAAGATTTCATAAAAGCACGGTTTAGTTTATAACCATTCTGACTGCGCAGAGGGATCTGCCACAGCGTGCTCTGCTCCACAGCAGCCACCTGAACACTGCTCACCTGTCACAGTCCATCTATTGGGAAGATGAAACTTCATCCAAACAAGGGACGATTATGCACCAAATGTGCTTATATTCACTGTTGTTGCTCAAGGCAAACGAGGAACATCCAAATCCTCTCTGCATTTTCAAATGCAGGTGTGAGGTAAAACAAAACATAAAAACATCACGTATGTTTTGAATATTTTCTTCAGCAGCCTAAGTGACTGTGCCCCCTCCTCAGAAGAGCCGTCCAAACGGGGGCTGCTCTGGCTCCTGCAGAGCTCACCGTTAGTGTGTTGTTCAGCAGGGAAACCCAGACTCCATCCTGGAGCTCATTCCCACGGAGCCGGCGTGTCTCACTTTCATTCCTTTAGTCATGAGGTTGCTGCAGAATGCTGATACTCATTTTCAGCACACACACAAACGCCTGAGCGCTGCTCCACAAATACCCTTCACCCAAATATCAGCAGGCAGTTCCACCCCTGCACACTGACTTGCTCAGGGGCGACTAGATAGAAATGCACAGGAAAAGTCAACCAGTTCCAGCTTCATCCTGAATTTCTCTTAATGCTGCAAACCTTTTATGCAACAACTACATTTAAAAATTTCCTTTATGATAAAAATGCTGACTTAGATGTCCTGACTTCTGCATTATTCTAAGGCACACACAGGATTCCTGTAATACAGTAATGTGTCGAGGGTAGCTGCTCCAGCCGCCAGCAGTTCATTCTAAAAACCTTCACTTCTACAGAGGACGGCTGCTGGATTCTCACTGCGTCACCCTGACCCAATGGTCCGGAGGATGCTGACGTGGAATGCTAGCTGTAATTTAAGCACAGCTACATTCTGACGAGATGTTAGATACAGAGAATCTCTCATTTTTACCCAGAGTCACTCCAACTGGCTGCATGGAACTAAGATAAAAACATTTAAATCAAGAACAATGTATAGGAATATCTGAACTTGTTTAAAGTTGTGTCAGTATTTTATTCACCACAACCATGGAATAAACACTCTAGTGTTAAATTAAATTACCACTAGAAATAAACAATCTAGTAGTGAATCAGATCAATAAAACTGCTGTGTGGGACTGCAAAACCAAGAGCACCAAGCGTCAGATTAAAAGAGAAAAAAAATAAGCAGAAAATGCAATTAAAAGAAAGGTATGTGCGTGCAACCAGCACAAAAACAGAGGAAACTCATGCTGGCCGGACGGTTGCACGTTGCTGCATTGGTTGCATGTATTTTTGGTACGTCCAAGGCAAAACGTTGTTGTTGATCTCACATGTTCAAAGCTAAAGTCCCATTAGGAATCACACACGTAGATGTGTCTCTACATTTGATCCATCTCCCCGGGAGTGGTGAGCTGCAGACACAGCTGCACTCAGGAACCATCTGGTGGTTTAACCATGACTGTAATCCTAACATTAACCCTTCCTCTGGAGGAAAACAGTTCACCACTGGCCAGGTGAGTATAGTCACTTGGTAAAAAAACCCCATAAATGCTTAGTTTATTTTAAACAAAGAAAACACATTTAAATGATGACATTTGAACAAGTAAAGGAGAATGCAAAAACATTTGAACACAGAAGAAGTCCACACTGTAAGTTTAGGATTCTGCAGGTGACTGGGATTTCTTCATCAAACGTCCATCATTAGAACATTGGAGAGAAGCAGAACTCCGCAGAGCCACATCATCCAGCAGCACCCGGCCTCGGATTTCAGGCAGAAATAATCCATTCTAGAGTCAACACTGTTGGCTAGAATTATGTTCTTTCTCCCCGTCCCTTGGGAGGAGCGGGTGGTCAGGAGGTGGAGGGGGGCAGTCGTGCCTCGGTATAAAACTTAATTTAGAAGTGAAATGTCCCTAAAGACGGCGGCTCCGGAGGCTCTCAAGGTCAGACCTGGTTGGTCGGGTCCTGCATGATGCTGAGAGTGGAGGGGCGGAGAGGAGGGAAGGGGGACTCTTGCTGGTATGTTTATAAAATTCTTTAAAGTCAGGCATGACTAAATAACACAAAAATGTTTGGCGTCGTGAGCAGTGACTGTGGCGGGGGCAGCGGGGTGGGGAGGGGCTGGGGCGGCGGTGTAAATGATGCTCTCTCTGTATCTCGCTGCCTCTCTCACTCAGGCTTGAAAAACAAAGTATTTCCAGGAGTGGAGCTGACTGTTAATGTGGAGGAGCTCTGAGGAGGGGGTGGGGGTGGGGGGAATTGGGTACGAAAAAAAAGCCAGGAATAATAGAGAAGCTGTGAGAGGAAACTAAAGTAAAAATAAGAAGAGCTTGTCAATGACGGGAGGAGGAGTCGGTCAAAGGAGGACGGGTCGGAGGTCGGAGGTCAGGGGATCTGCTTCTAGAACATGTGACCAAACAACAACAGATCCCTGGTTGGATCTTCTTAACCAAAACTGTGCAAACCAAGGCAGTGTTGGTGTTAGCACAGCAGCAGGTCTGGTTTCTCTTTAAGGCTTCGCTTCACATCATTTTTAGGTTCCCTCATTCAATATTTACACTGCAAGCAAACCTTTCAGCTGACCTTCTGCAGTGGATGTTACTGTCTGTCTGCATCTTCTGTTGGACGCTCAATAAACATTCAGATTAAACAAAAACAGTACTTTTCCAGGAGGTTTTCAATTCTTTTGTCTTCTGCACTTCTGCTGAGTTAAACATGTACCAAGAGAGATTATGGGAAACAAAAAACGTTAAGTCAATGCGATTTTTTTGATTAATTTTACTGAACTATTTACAGCAGGGGCACAGATAGATGGATAGATGAATGGATGGATGGATGGATGGATGGATGGATGGATGGATGGATGGATGGATGGATGGATGATGGATGGATGGATGATGGATAGATAGATAGATAGATAGATAGATAGATAGATAGATAGATAGATAGATAGATAGATAGATAGATAGATAGATAGATAGATACTTTATTAATCCCAAGGGAAATTATGGATTTTGGATTTCGGGGGCCAAAATCCAAAATCCACCTTAGGTCTCAGGTCAAACAGGATAAACATTTATTGAACAATCAAAAACTACATTTTTAAAACTTTAAAACTGTAACTTTTTACCATAATTATGAACTAGATGTATAGAATTACCTGCAATAATACTAGTGTAAATACTGTAAGCTGAATTTGGCTGCTGAAGAGGCTGAAATTGATATTTAAAAAAGAACAGTTAATACCCAGCTAACATATTCGCTTAAATAGCTTAAAAAAACTATATGTATATAAAAAAATGTAGGTTAGCCAAAACAGATGGCATGTACCTGAAATATTAGATAAACTTCAAAATAGACTAAAATGTCTTAGTAAATGCCAAAATAGTCCAAAAGCTGCAGAATTCCATTTTTAGAACTTTAAAACAGTAACTTTTTAACATAATTATGAATAATAAAAAGACAGAAATATTATTTCGGAATAAATCAACTTAAACCTTAAATAACTTTCAATATTTTACTCTCCATAAAAATACATTTTGTCAAAATTATACAAATTAGAAATAAGCACAAAATAACATCGGATCATTAATAACAATAAAATAAAATTATCTGGAGGGCCGGATCCGGCCCCCGGGCCTTGACTGTGACACATGTGGTCTACAGTATTTAAATGTTGTTTGCACATTTAAGTGCAGCAGTAAGGTCGGCTAGCAATGAAAGTGTATTCTCAAGAGGCGCTGGATCATGACAGAAATCATATCAGACAGATCAGAGTCTGTGGCAGGTTCTTGTCTGTGACTCGGAGATGTTTTACAACATGGCTGCAGTCTGATTGTGTCAGAAAACTCCTTTACAATCATCGCTCAGGCTCCAGTCAAACCTTGAAAAGCGCCTGTATTGTTCACATAATATACGAGTCTGCTTGTTATGAACATATAGAAAAGGAGCTTCACATAAGTGGCAGAAGGAGTGAAATGTCTCCATCATCAAGATGCTGATGGAGCCGTCTGAAAACACTCATTTACATGTGCTGACTATCATAGACTAATGTGTTGTGTCGCAGTTCAAGATCTATAAGGTTTTACTTATCATCTTACACAAAAAAAACAAAGAAATACTTTATCTGAAATGAATTACAATGAAAGCATTTGTTCTGATTCTTTCTATCCCATTCAGTAGGAATCAACACATGCTGCTGAGAAGGCACAGTCTACCAAGCAATTTGACTTGATAAGTAAAACTTTTCTGGAAAAGGAAAGTCGGGGGAGGTTTGCAGAAACTTTGAGATGAAAATCTCCACCACAAGTCTCAATAAAAACTAAATCTGTTGGAGGAAGAATGAGGAAGCTCCACATTTGTCTCTCAGGCAGTCACATTTCACACCCACCAGGAGAGATCGGGCTTAACAAACCTCCAAAACTCCATACTCCAAAAAAATACAGCAAAAGAAAATGGTATATGTATTTGTGTCTTTTTTTTAATTTTCCTTTCTTTCCTCTTCATTACCCTTCCTTCTTCCTGCTCTATGGTTTTGTTCTCCAGTGCTGCTGATTGGCCCGTCTCCAGTTGCCGGGCACTCCAGAGATAGCGATTAGCTGGCACTAGTTTATGAGAACAGGACAAGCAGCATATGTCTCTCAAGTAATGTGTACCCAAACATGCAATTTACAAATAATCAACGCGGTGTTAATTAGTCACATTAATTTATGCCACTTTGTTGGGATTGTTTCTCTCTGTTGTTGGCCAGGACTCCTGCCAGCAGCAGCAGCCAGCGAGACGGCGGGAACAATTCAGCTGCTGGAGGACCAGCGGCTGCTGCGCACACACTGGCACACTTTATGCTCCATAAAACACCCACATTTAATAAGAAAACAGTGCAGCGATGCAGGTTACGGAGGAACTTGGTTATCAAGTCTTTAACAGTTTAACACTCGAACTTCAGTGTTTATGTATTTTGATTTACTGTTATGTTTTCATTGTGAACACGAGCCGCTTTTCTCCTTCAAAATCTGCTGGAATTATGTTGATCGTGTTAACGGTTGAAAAGTTACAGCATCACCACAACAACGCCTCAGGTGTTAAAGGGTTGAATTGATTTTAAAGTGAGTTAAAATTGATTGCAGTTTAAAATGTCATGATTTTTTGTGTCAAAATTCAAAATAAACAACAGAACACCACCTCCCTGGTGCAATGCCTTTTCATTTGCTCATTGGCAAGCTTTCACCAGCCCAAAATTTCAATCTGTCAGACTCTCATCAGAGTGAGGACTCCTGCCGAAATAGGCTAAGCTCCGCCTTCACTGTCTTTTGGTAAACCCATTGATTGTATATAAAGAGAACTGGACTCAGTGGGTGTGACGTCATCCATAAAAAATGCCTTTGTTCCAGCAAAATTCAATTTTTCCACGACAGTGATGCCTTTTAGTGCAAAAAAACAAAAAAAGAAGCAGTAAAAGTTCATTTCAGATGTGTGAAGCAGAGTGGAGAGTCGGGCATGCAGGATTTTCTGGTTTGAAAGAATTGAAAAAGTCCACACATCGGACTGTAATGATGGTTGATTAGTTTTTGCTGCATCACATGTTGTTCGCTTCAATTTGATGTTATCGTAAAATAAATCCACCATGTCTCAATCCAAATGGTATTTTCCAATATTGATTATAAATCTATTTATTTCAACAAATTTAAAAATGATAGTTTTGATTTAGTGCTGCCACAAATAATTATTTTTATAGTCGACTAATCACTGATTATTTTCCAATTAATCGACTAATCTGGTCATGGTCAAACTGGATGTAAAGAACACATCTTAACCATCATTAGCTTTAAACTAACTAAAAACTAGATATCTAGCATAACCTGTGATAATGCTAGTGTGAATGCTGTGAGCTGAATTTGGCTGCTGAAGATCCTGGTAAAGATAGCTGAAAATACTGAAAAAGATAGCTGAAACTGCTGAAGCTGATAGTCAGCTAAAATATTAGTGCAGCGCTAAATCAACCCAAAGAACTGAAAAAAAGTCTGCTAGCCAAAACAGCTAGCATGTAGCTGAAATATTAACTAAACTTCAAAATAGCCTAAAAAACCATTAATAAATACCTAAACAATCCAAAAAGCTAGCATGATGTCATTATAACTTTCAGCTTTACTACACTCTGACTCCATATAATATAAACTAACAACTAACCGACTATTAAATTAGACGTCGACTATTTTAATTGTCCATTAGTCGTCAGTTAGTCAACTAATTGTGGCAGCCCCAGTTTGATTTGATCAAAAAATGAATGTGCCTCAGACAGATTAATTGACACATTGTAAGGTATAAATTGACTATTGTGTTTAGAAAGTGTTTTTCTTTCCAAACTCTAGAGCCCTGACATCCCAGATGTTCTGGGTAATCAATACCTCAGTGAGAACTCTCCTTGTTTCATTCTTTTATAGCTTAAATGCCAACATTTCTCCCACGTTCCATTAAACGGTTACTGTTGTAATGCTGCATACCGCTAAATATTTAGTGTCTATATTTTTCCTTTTCTCTGTAGATAATGATAGTTTATCTGCCATGTGCCAATGAGTGTTGATGACAGAAAAAATCTTCTGTGTTCAGGACAGGTTAAGAGTCACTGCTCCCTTTGATTTGTGTCAGGAGTTTTAGACATGTCTAGTTGTGTCCATCCTCTGCAGATGTGTGCATTTGTGTGTTTCCTTTTGTTTCAGTGTGTGAGTCCACATGCACACTGTAAAACAGCCGAGCTGCTGAATATTGAATTTACTGCTGTCTCCTCTCACTCTCACACATGTGCACGGACACACACGTAGACATGACCTCAGACCGCATATATGCACAGTAATGATGCACCATGGGAGAGCTACGAAAACCCAGTAAACAATATGCCGCCCACATGTATGGACAAAAATAAATACTGTAAACATGCAGAGAAGCTCAAGCGTAAGTCAGCCTGGTAACACTTCCATCTCTCCCAGCAAAGCAATGTTTTCATCCAAATGTATTGTTAAACTCCTAAATTCATTGTTAAAAAATTCAAATATACCTTTTCTGAAAATACATGTGTAAAAAAGTGAAATGAAACAGCAACACAATTTATTACATTAACTAATGTGCCAGAAATATGCTTGTTAAATAAGATTATTTGTGTGCGTTAACTTTCACAGCCCTAATATATTATATCATATATGATAATAATATAATATTGTATTTTAATATAATACAGTGGTGTCTGTGGTAACTGGAGATCCTGCGAACCCTTAGGCTCTCAGACCTCTGGTAAACCACCCGTGGAGGGTGAGAGGGGCGTTTTAGAACAATATCATTGTATCTATTTATATTTTTAGGACTTCCATTCATTTTAAATGTGACTTTAATATCACCTGAAAACTGCAGTATTTGTAGTAACAGTGGAAAGAAACTCCTAGACTTGCACACCAGGCTGAAATAAAGAAAACTTATTTCAGGAGTTGAGAAACAAAGTAGAGCTCCAGACTCATAGGAGATATTGATTTTTTTTTTTTTTTTAGTACCTGAAATGTTTACAAACCAGAGCTTGCTTAGACTCATGGTACGTGCTGAAATCAATAAGCTAAGCTAGAAATACCATGAACATTGATTATTGCTTCAAAGTGTAAGCTACTGTTGACGATCGGTGAGGGAGAGATGCAAAAATGAAAAGCAAGCTGACATATTGATCTGTGAGCCTAATCAATGGCTGAGGAGAGCTCCCACAGCTCTGCAAACACACCTGCCGGCATCGACTCATATCTCCATCTAAACGCCCATCATGGACGGCCATTACTGAGTCCACAAGCAAGAGCATCACTGGAAAGCTCTAATGAACTGCATGACAAACAGTACTGCCGTGCAGGGGGCATGAGGGGAGATGTGGCCAGGAGGGGAAATGACATCATGATCACATGACAGCTGACAGTCCTGCCCATCGGTTCTGTTTACTGTCACATTTGGTGCTGCAGCTAAACTGTTCAGAGCAGAAGAATCTTTAAGTCAAGCTGTCAGCCACAACAGAGCAGAGTTTGAGGCTCAAAGGCCCTCCGTGTTAGTGTGAACAGGTGGGTGGGCAGCTGTCAAACATGTGGGTAGGGTTTCATCATCTTTTCACCTAACGACTTTATTTATGTATTTATTATTTCTTTACTTATTCACTTAATTGAAAATTGAAAACCAGACTGTTGCAATGACACAAAATCCTCATTTACACCATTAATAAAACAAAAACTGATTATTGTGTCACTTCTGCATATTATGTAGGCTTTTCCTAGTTTTGAAGATGATAATGAAGCCGTTTTGATGATAAAAATAAGGGTTTGAAAATAAAACTCAGTTTAAGTTTAATGTGCTCTTCATTATGGCACATGACATTTTGAATTTGCCGTGTCAAAATCATTAGTCCGTTGGTTAGTTACCAGGATACTTACATATATATTTTAAAACCTCATGTATTTTGACAATAATCTTTATTCTGCATATTTAGAATCACAGCCATAATTAACACAATTCAATGTGTCCAGCATGACAACATAGTGCTTCCACTTCTCTCTGTATGAGTAACTTGGCTTCATATTTCCATAAAGATGAGCGAGTATTAGTCCTGTATTACTGTGGTTGTTGCCATAGTCACATCGTTTCTTCACCACGCCCTTACCCACTATCTCCTGTTTCTCAGACAATTTGTCAGCACCACGGCATTGCAACAAATGATTCTTTATCTGATCATGTGACCACATTGTAAATACACTTTGACTCTAAAATATAAATTATTAAGCCCGATTAAATGAACTTTTGAGGCAAAAGTTGTTTTTTTTTTTTTCTGAAGAACTCTCCTGATGAATTCCCTGGAAGATCCTGTTGTCTGCTGAGGAACCAGATACTTAATCTGTTATAATAGTTCAACCAAATCCGAGGTTACTAATTCCAGTAGCCTAAAGTTAACTTTTTAGTTTTAGGTATTTTTATTTTATCTATATAGAAAATTTACAAAGGAACCATTTCCCAAAGTGGCTCCCAAGTGAGAGATACAGTTTATATTTTTTCCAAGGTGTAGTGCAGCTGATCTGAGCAATGACAGTCTGCTGCAGATCATTAGATAACCTCTTTGTCTTTCAGCTGCTACTGTATGTTTCAGTTTTTTTGTGTTGGTTGTTCTTATGTTCTTGTTCATAAATGTTAACGTTGCAGACTGCTGCCTTTTGAATGCATGTAAAAGGACCCCCCTCTTCGATCCTTCACCACGCTAGAACTGGCCTGCAGATGGAGGTGTAGTTAACACATCCTCACAGTAACTAACTTCCTGCAGTTGAAATTCTTAATTTGATTTATATGCATCAAACAGTGAACTTTGGGGGATAGTTGGAGTTAATTCAATTTAAAACTGTTTTTGTAACAACACTTTTTCAATACTTTAAATTCAGGAAATGCAGCTCACCTCATGTGTCCTACTCTAGTGTTTGCATTTGTACCAATCTGGTTTTGTCTTCTAATCTCATGAAGTTCATAATTAAGACAACATGAGTGATTGAAGCAGGAGTGTGTCATGTATATGTGTGTAAATTGTAAATACTGTTTGTACATCATAACTTACATTGTACCTTGTGGATTTATTCCAAAAATCCCAGATCTTTTGTGTGAGCCTTCTCTGGCCAATGAGCTGCGTTCAAACTGCAAAACGAATCCTTAACTAGTTTTCCGTCTGATTAAGCCTGTATTTGTGGTTAGAAAAAGAAAATGTTGAGCTGTCAGCATTTCAGTCTTTCCACTGCACCAGGATCTCTGCAAAGTTCTGACGGCAACTTTAGAAACTAACACTCCCTTCACCTTCAAACACTTGTGGACAAAATGAATTGATATAATTTATGATCTTCAAAAGTGTAATCACAGCAGGAGCATCTTCACTGAGAATTTCAATGGGAAGAAGTTTCCATGTTGTTTGCAAGAATTGTGTCATGTTTTAAAATAAGAGTCCACCTGCTGCAAAGAGGACAAAATACTCCAGATAGTGATTGTGGTGTGCTTATAGCGTCCAGAGAGGGCTGGAACATGCAGCATATATTGAGGAGAAACGCATCCAACACTGAGGCCTGCACACATCAGAGCATACACACATTCCTGCACAAACACACCAGAATGTGGGAATCACTGCCCAGGACATGAAATATTCATCAGCTATAAAACTTTAATTCAGTCTCCTGCCCTCTCTCTGTATTTCGTGTCTTTTTGGAGGCTGCCTGATTCCACTTTGTGTGGTAAACACTTCTTGCACTGTCCCTGTAACTAATAACAATGGGACATTTCATTAAAACTTTTTTTTGAACAAGTGCATCATTAAGACGTCGTAATGTTTCTCATGGAAGATGCTCATGCACCAATACTTCAAACTATATTTTAAAAAAAGTGAGCATCTGGGTGACAGAGCATGCAGGTGTCCTTGTTTAGTATTATGGAGTGGACGTTTCTAAAGCCACCTCCATCAGTCCTGTCCTCAGATCTTTGCTCTGGACGACTGTTTATCAGAGAATAAACTTTAAAGGAACCATACCATGGTTTTCTTAAGTCTTTCTGGGTAAACTATATCCATGTAAATGATCATATATTACCTTTGAAACAGTAAAAACATATTATTTATTAAATATGAGTAATATTTGTTAAGCTTTTTTATACCCGGAAGTAAAACAACTCGATCTCTGAGGCTCCGCCTTTCACTCCCTGAGGATTCCACCCACTTCATGACGTCCTCTTAGAGCCGGCGTTTCACGCAGGAAAAAATTTTTTTTTTTTTTATGTCGATGTAGACCCACACATTTGCAACAGACAGAATGCTGATGGTAAATGTGTTCATTTTGCAGTGACAACTACACCAGGTGAACATTTCAAGATTTATTGAAATGATGACATATAATCTCCATATCAAAAATCCTCTTCGTTTTCATGCGGATCCATTTACCTTTCTGCCGTTGCTCAATAATTCACATTTAAACCAGTTTTCCCAATCCATCGCTCGCTTTTCCTTCAGGAAATAGTCAGGTCCCTTTCTCCTCCCGTATTCCCAATATCCCTGTGTGCTTGCATCATTCTTGGATACGTTTAGGATCCATCCCAAAATGTTTTGCAGACTTCTCATCAGCCCTTAATCCCCTATGCTACCACACGAGGTTTGAACGCTAAAGAATGAGCGTTTCTTGGCCAACTGCACAAACTCACAACACGGGGGGGGGGCGCTAGAAAGTGTTTGTGTTAGACGGGGGGTAGAGCAGATTCTTCCTGAAAGGGGCGGTCTCACTCTGTGACATCAGCATGTGAAGACCCGCTTATTTTCATGGGTACGGGAGGGGCTGCTGGTGAGAGTGCAGGTTTTTAGAGGATTGCTCAGAAATACGAGAACGGATCAAAATACCACTTTGGGGTTCTTCATAGTGAGGATTCACCAGTATAAAGCACTTAGTTAAAAAAATAGATATTGTATGGCCCCTTCAAACAGTCCTGTTTGTGTTTAAGTCTCTCTATGGCTTAGAAAGCAAGAACATTCCTGACTTAGTGGTCGCACTTGAACTTGAGACTTGGAGAAGCTCAATGACAGTCCAGAGTCAGGACTGAACAGGGTGAAGAAGTGTTACACTTTTAAGTCTTCCTGATAATGTCCTGGTTGAAATGATAGTGTTTGGATGACAACTGAAGGTCTTACATCAGGACTCTTTATTGATATAAAATGACTTATATATATTACTTTTATATTAAATCTGTTGGTCAACTTTGTATGGCATTAAAATAAGAGGGAGAAAACTGTTGTGATTCCTGCATTTATTTAGGATAAAGGGAGGACTAAACCATAGTGACAATCAATGTTACAAATAGATCAAATTCTACATGAAGCAGTACATACATAGCTTCCCGTGGTGACTACCAGCAGAGAACTACCAATGAAAGAAATCCAACCTAGAGCCTCAATATCTTTGTTTAATCTACTTAACATGTGCAGAGCATTTTCTTTCACTCTCCAGGCTGAGGTTGGAAAAAAAAGAGGAAAAAAGGTGATAAGGACCAAAGCGTAACAAGATGGAGAGCAAGGCAGCAAAGCAAAGACAGACAGAGATGTGTCTCCACTCACCCTCATCCAACCTCACGCCATGCGTGGATGGAGAGTGTTTGGGCTGGGGGGGCAGATACTGAAGATGGGGCCGGGGTCCCCCTGAGGCCACCCGTCATCCCCTCTTCACCCCAATTTATAATTCAACAACCTCCTTCCCCCAGGTATAGAGACCCCCGGGGCACAGCTCCTCCGGGACGACACAACACACAAAGACACCTCCCCACACCCACGCCGTGGGGCGGAGTCTGGCAGTAAATAAAAGAAAAGGCAGATATCAGCTGACGTTTGGATCCTTGGTACAGTTTCAGGCACACGCCATGAATGCAGCTGATCACTCGTGACATTCCCACACAGTGAGACTCACATTCCCACAGAGCAACAATCAATATTAATGAGTGTCGCTCACAGTGTTTGGCCTCTAATAATCATACTGTTATCTATTAACTCAGGCCTCAGCATCTCACATGAGGGGAGGGGGAAAAATTCCAATTACAATCTGTGTTTTGAGGTCTTGAGTAATCACCTTAAGAACATTCTGTAGTGTGGAGGTGATCAAGCAAGAAAATACAATTGTAAACCCCTCAAAAAACATTTCCTGAGAACATAACTCTCACTTTCAAAAAGCATCTTCAGATTTCACAAATGTCAAAAGGGGAGTTTCCAGAGAATGCTTCAAATGAGTCTGGACAACAGCCCCCCTGGTTTGTCTTCAGCACTGAAGCCAGGCTAAGCTCACAGCTCCTCTTTCAATGGATTAGGTTAAAATCATCGTTAATTCATTTTTATAGGAATAAAATAGCAGGAAACCAGAAGTCATTGTTGTAACAGGAATGTGAGCCATGAATCTTCTAAACGCAGCATCAATCAAGGTGTACCGCAAGGCTCTGTGCTTGGACTCATCAGCAAGGCATTATTTTTTTCATTATTTATTACGTATGATGAAAGAAATCAGATCACTGGACCACAGGCGTCTCCTAAAGATCCAAAGCCTCCGCGACCTTCATATTCACAAAAACAGGCATGTCAGAAGATCACTGGGGAACAGCATCAGCACACTGGTGGGATTTGATTGATCTTCATACGCACTGTGAATGATGTGGGGGAATCTATGGTGAGGGCGGGACTTCTAACTCACAAAAACAGAGACAAACTGCAAGCCATTTCAGGAACGAGTTGTTACAAAATCCCCCAAAAGCCTTTAGCTGACCCCAAATGCTGCAGCCAGACTTCTGAAGATAATCGAAAGAAAAGTAAGTATTTCACTCCTTTAAGTCTCTTTTCATTAGCTGTCTGTTAAAAGTCAAAATAATTAAAAGATTTTTACTCACACTTTAAATGACCGAGCCTGTTCTTATCCCAAAACCTCAACACTGTGTTTTCCAAGACAGCTCTGCTCTGTCAAACAGTAGGATTACTGGTTGTTCCTAGAATTTCCTAAAGAATAATGAATGTCAGAACCATCATGGGATCCACTCCCCACTTCCCTTCTGGAGGCTGGTAGAATCTCTATCTTCAAGGACAGACCTCAAACTTTCCTTTTTGAAAAAGTTCCTATCTATGGTAGCCTGGAAGATCAAAAAGATGCCTTTAGTTTAGGGATGCCACAATAAGTCGACCAATCAACGACTAATCGACTATTAAAATTGTCATTGTCTAATTTATTAGTCGATTAGTCGCTACTTTATATTATATGGAGTCAGAGTGGAGTAAAGTTGAAAGTTATAATAACATTCTGATAGCTTTTTGTACCAATTTGGCATGTATTAAGTGTTTTTAGGCTATTTGAGTTTAGCTAATATTTCAGTTGTAGAATAGCTATTTTGGCTAATGTAGGCTGCTTTCTTTTTGCTTTCCAGGCTATTTTGGAGTTTATCTAATATTCCATCTACATGCTAGCTGTTTTGGCTAATTTGGGCTTTTTTGTTTGTTTGTTTTTAGGCTATTTTGGAGTTTAGCTAATATTGCTGCTACATTCTAGCTGTTTTGGATAATTTAGGCTTTTTTTGTTTTTTTAGGCTATTTTGGAGGTTAACTAATATTTTAGCTGCATGCTAGCTATTTTGGCTAACAGGCTTTTTTTTAGTTTCTCAGGCTAATTAGGCATTTAACTAATATTTTAGCTGGCTATCAACTTCAGCATTTGTAGCTACCAATTTCAGCATCTTCAGCTATCGTCACTAGCATTTTCAGCAGCCAAATTCAGCTTACAGCATTCACACTAGCATTATTGAACAGAACTATTGCTGTTTGCTTATCAAAAAAAATAATATGAGCAACAATTATGTTTGTCCAAACTTTTGTGTTATAAAAACCTATCTACTGGTCTGGTTTGGAGTGATCCCAGAGAATCAGAACATCACTGTGTAGTGGGACGGGTAACAGAAGACTTCAGACTGGTGCCAGTCTTCTTCGGGACTGGACAACCCAGTAAGTTTACTCTGAGATCAAACCATTTAAGGCTCCCTGCTCATAATGAGGTACAGGCAGTCTGTCAGCTGCACAAGGCTAAGGTCAACACAAGGTAGAAACATGTTAGCATTCATCCAGGTTTCTTGAAAGTCCAGTTGGTGTGACTCAACTTCAAGATGAAGGAGAAACAGTAAAAACTCCGCTAACTGGGTTTCAAAAACATGTCTGCAGAAGAATGAGAAGGCAAGAAAGAAACTTTTAAAGTTTATAAATTGTCTCTATGGAAGCTAGTAGAAGGTTTATGAGTGTGTTTATGGGTGTGTGTGCATGTGTGTGTATTCATTGAGAGATAAGGAAGAGGCACATTAACATTTAATGATGTGAAGTGGGGCAGGCCTTTCATGGAGCATGGTCTGATCCTCAGCTCACCGTACTATATACTAATCTGGATTGATCCATGTGTTAGTATTTGCACACAGAATGTGTGAATGTACTTTCATGTGTGAGTGTTTGTGTTGGGGTGTGTCTGTGTGCATGTGTGTGTTGGGTTTCAGTTGTCTTGCTTTTCCCACATGCATGTGGGTGAGTGCCCGGCTTCATGCACCATATGATGCTCCTGCTGCATGTTTTACATCAGGACTTCTTCATTCACTCTTCCACATCCATAAGAAAATGCTTTTTATTATTAATCAAACGTCTCTTTCATTCCACGACAGAACTCTTCCTTTTGACCTTTCTGCTGGTAAAAGCTCTTGTTGCTTTTCACTTTTCATTTTTCATGAACTGCCTGTTTGCCACTGTGGCCTGTAACATTCATAAACTCCATTTTAACAAAACAAATCACAGGTTAGTACAAGAAACTGCCTGTAAACCTTCCAGTGATACTGCAGAGCTTCTCCTTTTAGTTTTGTAAATGATTTCCAAATTCAAGCTGAGAAGAAGTTTAACCGTTATTTTCCTTCACATTTTCACTAACACATTATAATAAGATTCCTTAACAAGCTTTATTAACACATTAACAAACATTATTCATGTGTTTAAAGGGTTTTAGTAAGACATTTATTAGCATAATAAGCAGAACAAGGTTTACCAACATACTTTGTAAGAATTACTACCATTTAAAGTGAAGCCATTGTCTTCAACAGCCACATTAATAAACTGCTTGCAAGCTTAACAAATGTATTAACTATCTTTGTCAACATTATACCTCATCTAAAGTGTTACCACATTTTCTATGACATTTTCTTCCAAAATAAATTACAACCTTGTGTCAATATCCTGAATGTGATTAACCTCTGCATATTCAAGTCTTTTGATAAAGTCCTTGAAAGAAAAATCCTGACATGTGAGGATCTGACTGCATGCTGTGCACCCCCAGTAACGAGCAGAATTCATGACAGCCCACTCTCACTGCAAATACACAAAAGTAACGCCAGCAGGAAAATGGGAAAAGTGTGGAAGAAGAGTGAAAATGACAAAAAAGAATGTTTTACCGTTCAAAACAAAGGAAGAGAAGGGCCATGACCCAAAAGGAGGGAAACAGAGGAAATGACTTTAAAAAAGTCAATGCAGCAGGAAAAGCTAGGCAGAAAAGATGCAGACAACACGAGGAAGGCACAGACAGAGAGAGGAGGATGGAAGCAGACCAGGGTTTTCACCCATACATATTGTTTCTCTGTAGGAAGGGAAGCTTTTTGTTTTGCTTGGGATCACACAGAGAGTTGAGAAACAGGAAGTCAGGGGACCTGCCCATCCTCGCGGACAGCTGTGCTCTCCGATAGCTGTTCCCTTTTTCCTGTTAGTTTCACATAAGAGTTCCCACCCTCATCCAGGCCACCAGGAAACTTAAACCAACCAATAGACCCTCCAACCCTGTGTTTGTAGGCAGCAGCTGATGGTGCATCAAAACCCTGATATTTATGGAGATGTTACAGAAGTTCAGATCCAGACATCAGAAATGATTACGTCTACAATACACAGTATTCAGAATTAAAAAAAATCTACTATAAAGAAAGGCAGGTCATAATAACCACTACTGAGATGCACGGGTTCTCTGCTTTGCTCTTAAACATTTAGAAAAATTCACTTAAATGACAAAATGACAATAAGTTACAACATAAAATATTCCCTGATAAGCGGAAAGAGTAAACGCAGTCAAAATGTTAGTGTAGTGAGGAAGTATTCCTGAAAAGCTAGGTCAGTTAATGCATAAGACATGATGCATCTTAAATAAGTAAGCACCATGCTTATATTTGTTCATAGGAAGACGTGTGGGATGCCACAGAAACATGGATGCTCTGGACAGAAAAGCACACATTGTACGTGAGTCTCTCTGCCACAGTGGTTCAGCAGGATTGAACCTGCCTGCTGCATGGAGCTCACAGAACCACCTCGGAAAACAGTGAGAAACTGTAAAGTTCAGCTTGAGTTATGGGAAATGGTAAAACTAAGGGCTGATAACATTGACTTTTACCTTTATTGACATCAAACTGCAATAAATAGTTGAACATTTTTGTACAATCATGGGGTCACATGCCAATGCCTGAAGGTGGAAGATTGAAAACTTTTCAGCTGGTCAAAACCCCACATATCTAACCTAATCTTAGATTTTAGAAAAAGACAGTTCAGTTTCATAAACTATGAAAAATAAAATACATGAAAAAAATATGACAGATGCAGGAGTGGCAGACAGGATTTTTATAAACTTAAAGAACAGGACATGAAGGGAAACGAGGTATGGAGAGAAGATGATCAAGAAGGCAGTTCAGGTCCACATATGTCAACATATGAACATACTGTATGTATGACCTCCTAAAACACGTGTCAAAGTCAAGGCCCGGGGGCCGGAAGCGGGTAATTCTATCCGGCCCTCCAGATCATTTTAGTTTATTATTAATGGCCCAATGTTATCTTGCGCTTATTTCTAACAGTTACAGTTTTAAAGTTTTATAAACTGACCATTTGCTTCCTTAATGGTGTTTTTTTGGCATTTACTAAGATGTTTTAGGCTACTTTGGAGTTTAGCTAATATTTCAGCTTCATGTTTGCTGTTTTTGCTAATTTAGGTTTTTCTTTTAAAGTTTTTGAGGCTGTTTTGGAGTTCGGCTAGTATATACTCACTAGCTATTTTGGGTAATTTAGGCTTTTTTCAGTTTTTTTAGGATATTTTGAAGTTTAGCTATTTTTCAGCTACATGTTAGCTGTTTTGGCTGACCAAAGATGTTTTTGGTTATTTTTTAGGCTAATTTTGCATTTAGCTAATATTTTAGCTGGCTATTAACTTCATTGTTTTTAACTATCAACTTCAGCATCTACAGCATTCACACTAGCATTGTCACAGGTAATGCTACATACCTAGTTCATAATTACGTTAAAAAGTTACAGTTTAAAGTTTTAAAATGTAGTTTTAGAGTGTTCAATAAATGTTTATCCTGTTCGGCCCGCGACCTCAGGTGTGTTCTGGATTTTGGCCCCTTGTGTGATCGAGCTCTAAAACATGAATGAGAATCCATCACTGCCACAGAAGAACCATGCACATTTCATTTTCTATATGTACTTTTAAAGACAAAACATGAGCAGAACAATATAGACTAGTGTCAGGTGTCAATGAGGTAAAATCTGCTTTTGACCAAACTTCTGTCTGCCGACCATTCATTCCACATGAGCAACAACTGAACTATTGGCAAACGTTCCTACAGGTCAGGCCCCATGCAGAGCCTCACCAATGATGAACGTCTGTGTTCTACATCGATTTACTGCAGCCACAGAAATGATGCTGAAACTGTTCGCTGGAAGATCAATTTATTCAATTGTTTCTGTAAAACAAACTAATAATGTTCTTTCTTCTTTTATGTCACTTTCTTTGAGTTGGTTATCATGAGAATTCACATGATAATAAGAAAAATGATAAAAAGGACTCACTTTTTGGCTT